>NW_022096166.1:0-82524 GCF_006542625.1 Nomascus leucogenys
GACAGAGCAAGCTCCATCAAAAAAAAGGAAAGAAAGAAAGAGAGAGACAGACAGAAAGAAAGAAAGAAGAAAGAAAGAAAGAAAGAAAGAAAGAAAGAAAGAGAAAGAAGAAAGAAGAAAGAAGAAAGAAAAGAAAAAAGAAGAAAGAAAGAAAGAAGAAAGAAAGAAAGAAGAAAGAAGAAAGAAAGAAAAGAAAGAAAGAAAAAGAAGAAAGAAAGAAAGAGAGAGAAAGGGAAGGGAAGGGAAGGGAAAGAAAAGAAAAGAAAAAAGAAAAGAAATTCTGCTGTTAAGATTAGGCACATAAGGAGAATCTTTATAAATCTCCAGCAAGGAAAGAAACCAGAGGACAAGCTAAAGTCTTGGAATTCACGTCTGAGTACAAAGACTCGGTCTCCAACACTCTTCTTTTTATTCTTCCAGCTATGGATTGGCTATGAACATGATAGTTACATAGGAGTTCCAACACCTGACAATCTGCTTCAGTCCAAGAAGAGTTCCCTCCCTCTTGTTCCCCCTACAACTCATGGTACTAAGAAGTGGTGTGGGACTGCCCAGATGAGTTGACATGAGAGGCCTGGCATGGAGGAGCCTGTCCTGGGCTGCCCTGTGTTATTTGTGGGTGCACCCCACCAGTAGCAAGGGGCATCAGTGATGAGGGCTGAGTTGACATCTGTGTTTTCAGATAAGGCTTTTACATTGAGCCTTTGTAAGGCCAAAACTCAAAAATATCAGGAAACAATAAAAGAACATCTCCCTCTCTTGAGCATCTGTCACCAACGAGTTGGATACAGAGCTGTCTCAAGAATGTGGGTTCCTGGTTTCTTAACTGCTGTTGGGTTCTGTCACAAATAAAGTGTGTTAAACCCTTCAAAGTTCCATGTCCTGGGCCCTTTCTTTCTATAAGACCTACCCAAAGGCCCCACTATGCTACTGATTGCTCAGTCTCCTCTTCCATGTCAACTCTTTATTTGTACACAATTATGCAAACACAACTTCCCCTTAATTTCCTGGGAAAGACCTTAATGCAGCCCTGGTTTCCAGGAAAAGAAGAGAACAAGCTGGAACATAACCTTGTTTTTCTTACCATCTCTGGGGCCCAATAAAAGTCACTGTGTATTCGAGGCTTCCCCAGCTCCCCAGCATGCAGAGTGGGGATGATGCTACATCTACTTCTAGGGAATATATCAGGTGTATATAGATAAAAACATAAGAACTGAATGTGGTTCACTGTAGATAATGCACACATTTAGAGACGGAAGCATTAAGAGAATAGGTGGGAGTAGCATGGGCCACAACTCAAACAGGCCTGGGTCTGCCAGGGGTGATCTTGGGAATGTCACTTCTCCCACTGGGACTTTTCATTCTGCTCCAGTATGAAGTTGAAATTAAATGTAGATACTGTCCTCTGGGCATTCATATAGTTTGGCCTGGTCCCACCAACCTCGTTTGTATTAAACCCCCAGGTGTTAAGGGAGAAACTTGAGGGAAGATGATTGGATTATGGGGATGGGTTTTCTGTGCTGTTCTTGTGATAGTGAGTGATTCTCACAAGATCCGATGTTTCACAAGCATCTGGTGTATCCCTGCTCTCACTCCACTTCCTTTCAGCAACTGTAATTGGAAAGTTTCTGAGCCCCACCCCCTACACCATTATGCGGAACTGTGGAGTCAATTAAAACTTCTTTTCTTATAAATTACCCAGTCTCAGGTACTTCATCATTGCAGTATGTACTACTAATACAGGCATCAACTTCCTAGTGCTTTCTCTTTACATTTAGAGTCATATCCATGTGCCTATCTCGCCTTTGTCAGGGAAGTCTTCACAAATCTCCCAGTACTGCGTGGTTAGTGACTCAGTTTTTTACTCAATAAAATGGCCTACTGCTGATGCCAGTAGTATGGCACTTGGGTTTTGACGAAAATATCATCTTGTGGGTTGTCCAACAAGGAGATAGGAGTCCAGCTCAAATTTGTTTTCTATATACTGGCTTTAAGCAGTGATTAGAAAAGGCTAAGAGGTGGGTTCTGTAGGGGATTGCTGGAAGGAAAGCAGGAATATGGAAAGTGATGAGACATGAACAGTCATCTCTTCTTGCCTCTTCACAGTCATATGCAAATTCAGGAGATTAGTATGAAACACACAATGGAAATTGGGCTCTAACGTCAGCAAACTGATTCTTCATGGACTTCATTGGCCATACTGGTTCCTACCAATTTCAGCCAATGTTTAAAAATCTTATAAGCGGAGAAAATTTTAGTGTTTCAACAAGCCCTTTCCTATCTTTCATTCTGAAAATCCATTTTTAGTCATTTTTAACAGTGTAGGGGTACAAATTCAGCTTCTGTCTAATGAAATACAGAAAAGGATATCACTTTGTATTAGTTCAGGCTGCTATGCCAAAGAGCCATAAATAGGCAGCTTATAGAAAACAGGACTTAATTTCTCATTCTTCTAGAGGTTCAAATTTGAGATCAGGGTGTCACATGGTTGAGCCTGGTGATGACTTGCTTCTGAATTTCAGACTGCACACTTCAGGTTATCCTCATTTTGCAGAGGAGGATGAGAGCCCTCTGCGGTTTCTTGTATAAAGCCAGTAATCTCTATTATGAGGGTCCCACCCTCAGGAGTTAATTACATCCTCCCTCCTTATAGCATTACACCGGGGGTTACAATTTTAACACAAATACAGGAGAAAATTTATTGTAACTCTCAAGTTTTTTTTCTTTGTTGTTTGTTTTTGTTGTTGTTTTTTGAGACACAGTTTCGCTCTTGTATCCCAGGCTGGAGTGCAGTGGCGTGACCTCGGCTTACTGCAACCTTCATCTCCCAGGTTCAAGTGATTCTCCTGCCTCAGTCTGCCAAGAAGCTGGGATTACAGGCATGCGCCACCACACCTGGCTCATTTTGTAGTTTTAGAAGAGACGGTGTTTCACCATGTTGGCCAGGCTGGTTTCAAACCCCTGACCTCAGGTGATCCACCCGTCTCAGCATCTCAAAGTGCTGGGATTACAGGCATGAGCCACCGCACCGTGCCAAAATTATTTTAAAGCTCTCATTTTTCTCCTACTGGGTTTTTCCTGTTTGCTCCCTCGATCTTTCTCTGTCTCTTTTTGTGTAAATCCTTTTGTCTATTCTATCTCTCTATTGTATTCCTCAAACACAAGCAAGCTCCAATGCTATGAGATGCTCCACGTAGAGACCCACTAACAAAGAGCTGAGGGAGTGCTCAGACCAGTAGAGAGAAGGAAAGTCAGGCTCTCTGTCCACACTACACCCTGCCAATTTTCACATGAGTCAGCTTAAAGGCTGATGCTTTCCCAGTCCGATTCAGTTAAGAACACAGCCCCTGTCTCATAAAAGATCTGAAGGCAGAGGAAGCCAGCGGAACTGTGTCCAGATTCTGGTGCACACAAATTATGAGATATTATATGCTGTTGAAAAGCACTGAGTTCCAGGGCAATGTTGTCAGAAAGGAGCAGATATCTAACCTCATCTCCCAGGTCCCAGGATTCCCCATCCCTCTGCTTATCTCTTCCTCAGGCTGTCTGCAGCCAAACTAGTCCCTTTCTAACCTCTGCCAAACTCACACCTATGAGTCTCTTCACTAAGGGTGGCTTCTCCCTGACACATACTTGTGCAGATGCCTCCCTGTTGTCATCCTCTTCATGGATTAAATGTCACCTCAGTGAGGCCTTAGGTCCTCCCATGCAATAATTTTCCAGCTTTTCTTCTCAACATTCTACTTTAGATTACAGTCCTTGCTCTTTTCTTTCACATATACTTGCTTCAGTGCTTTTGTCAGCTGTCCTCAGACTGTTTGGTCCTGGGTTGGGGGTGCAGGCATGATGTAATAATTTTCTGTACCACATGTTGGACCCACCAGGGTAGCTGGCAAAGGGTGAGTACAAGGGAAAAAAGACTGGCTAAGTGATTATATGGGGGATCTCTAATATCCCTTCCTCTTTTGACCACCTGATAATGTGGAGATCATTGATAACAGCATCAGGTGTGTGACTCTTTCTTGTTCCAGCTGCTCCAACAAAGCTCAGCGGGCACCAGAAACACAGCGGCCTGTAACCACCTCCAGGCCATCACTAACACTACAGCCCCATGCAGGAGCGCTATGGACAAATCAGGTACTTTTATTTTTGTGTCCTCAAGACACTGGTTCTTTAAGGTCCTAGGGGACAAAGTAGCAGGATCTGAAGGCTCCAAGTACAATGAGTGACCTTGGAATCTCCCTTTGCCACACTTTTGCCTCTACCTTTTGGGTTGTGCTATTTATTCATAAGGTATCTTTCCCTTATCCAGTGAAATTATTTTTTACCACTTTCAAATGAAGACCTTAGAACCTACCAGTATCTGGGATTTTCCCTGGGCTTCAGACTTAGAGTCCAATACTCTGGCACATTTAGCTCTACCTCATCTTCATTTACCCAAGATGCCTCTGAAGTGGCCATGCCTCCCTCTGATTTGAAGGACCTGCAGAGAGTGGATGCATTTTTGCACAGTCTCAGAGCAAAGTGTCTTGGTTCACTAACGAAGAACCAACGCTGGCAAACACTTATGAGTATGTAAAATCATCGAGGTCACCCACTTCAGACACCCCTATTTATGAAGAAGAAAACAGGCTTTCCTGTAGGCATTGTCTACATGAGGCTGACATGGAGCATAGCTCATTTTACTTCCAGGTGCCCACAGAGCTGGATGCAAAACTCCAATCCTGTCATCTTGAAACTGACATGGAGAGGTCCCCATGTGAAGAGAACCCTGGATCTGCTCATTCTCTGTGCCCCTGAATGTGAAGCTGCGGACTCTAATTTCCCACCTTCAGCCACCACCTGCTCTGTGCTTCCCATATTGTAGGGAGCTGATGACAATTCCCATTATAGTGAGGGGACACAATAAACTAGACATGTGGGCCTGGAGAAAAGAAAAAACACTTTTCTATTTCTCTCAAACTGTAGAATCTCTTGTCAAATTTTTAATTTTGATTATATCTGAGCTTGATAATATGTTCATGTGTTAACAGCTGCTTAAATTTATTTTTTCTGTGAAGTGTGGGATAATGTCTTTTGCCATATTTTAAATCAACTTCTAAAACCTCTCTTTAGAGTGGACATGTGAGCATCTTTGTGATATGAACTGCACAAGTTGTTGTCAGTTTGTTCTTTCGTTTTTGTTAAAATGTTTTGTTTTATTCTGGTTTGGATGTCTTTTGGAGTTTTGTTTTGTGGCTATTTATTACTTCAGTGTAACTTCTCCCCTAATTGACTTACAGGTTTGTACATACTCAATGAAATATTTTGGTAAAATCTTTGTAAAAACTCTGTAGTCAATTTTACAGTTTACATAAATATAAAACATCAAGATATCTGAGAAAAAGAAAGGTTGAGAGCTTAAAATGTAAAATATGACACAGCTAAAGTAGGTGTAAAGGGAAATTTATAGCACTAAATGCCCACAAGAGAAAGCAGAAAAGGTCTAAAATGGACACCATAACATCACAATTAAAAAAACTAGAGAAGAGCAAATAAATTCAAAAGCTAGCAGAAGACAAGAATTAACTAAGATCAGAGCAGAACTGAAGGAGACAGAGACACAAAAAAAAAACCCGTCAAAAAACATCAATCAATGCAGGAGCTGGTTTTTGAAAAGATCAAGAAAATAAACGGACTGCTAGCCAGACTAATAAGGAAGAAGAGAAGAATCAAATAGACACAATAGAAAATTATAAAAGGGATATAACCATCGATCCCACAGAAATAAAAAGTATCATTAGAGAATTTTATAAATACCTCCCTGCAAATTAACTAGAAAATCTAGATGAAATGGATAAATTCCTGGACACATACACCCTCCCAAGTCCAAACCAGTAAGAATTCGAATCCCTCAATAGGCCAATAACAAGTTCTAAAATTGAGGCAGTAATTAATAGACTAACAACCAAAAGAAGTCCAGGACCAGACGGATTCACAGCTGAATTCTACCAAAGGTACAAAGAGGAGCTGGTACCATTCCTTCTGAAACTATTTCAAACAATAGAAAAAGAGGTACTCCTCCCTAACTCATCTTATGCTGCCAGCATCATCCTGAAACCAAAACCTGGCAAAGACACAATAAAAAAAGAAAATTTCAAGCCCGTATCCCTGATGAACATCGATGTGAAAGTCCTCAATAACATACTGGCAAACCGAATCCAGCAGCACATCAAAAAGCTTATCCACCACGATCTAGTCAGCTTAATCCCTGGATGCAAAGCTGGTTCAACATATGCAAATCAATAAATGTATTCCATCACATAAACAGAACTAATGACAAAAACCACATGATTATCTCAACAGATGCAAAAAAGGCCTTCAATAAAATTCAACACCTTTTCATGGTAAAAACTCTCAATGAATTATGTATAGATGGAACCTATCTCAACACAATAAGAGCTATTTCTGACAAATGCACAGCCAATATCATACTGAATGGGCAAAAACTGGAAGCATTCCCATTGAAAACCTGCACAAAACAAGAATACCCTCTCTCACCACACCTATTCTATAAACTATTGGAAGTTCTGGCCAGGGCAATCAGCCAAAATAAAGAAATTAAGCATAATCAACTAAGAAGAGAGGAAGTCAAATTGTCTCTGTTTGCAGAAGACGTGATTGTACATTTAGAAAACCCCATCCTCTCAGCCCAAAATCTCCTTAAACTGATAAGTACCTCAGGAAAGTCTCAGGATACAAAATCAATGTGCAAAACTCACAAGTGTTCCTATACACAATAATAGACAAACAGCCAAATCATGCACGAACTCTCATTCGCAATTGCTACAAAGAGAATAAAATACCTAGGAATCCAACTTAAAAGGGATGTGAAGGACTTCTTCAAGGAGAACTACAAACCACTGCTCAAGGAAATAAGAGAGGACACAAACAAATGGAAAACATTCTGTGCTCATGGATAGGAAGAATCAATATTGTGAAAATGGCCATACTGCCCAAAGTAATTAATAAATTCAGTGCTATCCCCACCAAGCTACCACTGACTTTATTTACAGAATTAGAAAAAAAAAACTACTTTAAATTTCATATGGAATCAAAAAAGAGCCTGCAGAGACAAGACAATCCTAAGCAAAAAGAACAAAGGTGGAGGCATCACGCTAGCTGTCTTCAAACTATACTAAAAGGCCACAGTAACCAAAACAGGATGGTACTGGTACCAAAACAGATATATTGACAAATGGAACAGAACAGAAGCCTCAGAAGTAACATCAAACATCTACAACCATCTGATCTTTGACGAACCTGACAAAAACAAGCAATGGGGGAAGGATTCCCTATTTAATAAATGGTTTGGGAAAACTGGCTCGCCATATGCAAAAAACTGAAACTGGTCGTCTTCCTTACTTGTTATACAAAAATTAACTCAAGATGGATTAAAGACTTAAATGTAAGACTTAAAACCATAAAAACCCTAGAAAAAAAGCAAGGCAATACCATTCAGGACATAGGCATGGGCAAAGACTTCATGACTAAAACACCAAAAACAATGGCAACAAAACAATGGCCAAAATTGACAAACGAGATATTATTAAACTAAAGAGCTTCTGCACAACAAAAGAAACTATCATCAGAGTGAACAGGCAACCTACAGAATGGGAGAAAATTTCTGCAATCTATCCATCTGACAATGGGCTAATATGCAGAATTTAGAAAGAATTTAAACAAATTTACAAGAATAAAACAAATAAACACATCAAAAATGGGCAAAGGGTATAAACAGACACTTCCCAAAAGAAGACATTTATGCAGCCAACAAACATATGAAAAAAAGCACCTCATCACTGGTCATCGGATAAACGCCAATCAAAAACACAATGAGATACCATCTCAAGCCAGTTAGAATGGTGATCATTAAAAAACTCAGGAAACAACAGATGCTGGAGAGGATGTGGAGAAATAGGAACACTTTTACACTGTTGGTGAGAGTGTAAATTAGTTCAACCATGTGGAAGACAGGGTGGTCATTCCTCAAGGATCTACAAAGAGAAATACCATTTGACCCGGCAATCCAATTACTGGGTATATACCCCAAAAAATTATAAGTTATTCTATTTTAAAGACACATGTACACATATGTTTATCATGGCACTGTTCAGAAAAGTAAAAACTTTGAACCAAACCAAATGCCTATCAATGATACACTGAATAAAGGAAATGTGGCATGTACACACCATGGAATACGATGCAGTCATAAAAAGGATGAGTTCATGTCCTTTGCAGGGACATGGATGAAGCTGGAAACCATCATTCTCAGCAAACTAACACAAGAATAGAAAAGCAAACACCACGTTTTCACTCATAATTGGGAGTTACACAAAGAGAGCACATGGACACAGGAAGGGGAACATCACACACTGGAGCCTGTCGGGAAGTGGTGGACTATGGGAGGGATAGCATTAGAAGAAATATTCCTGGTCTAGGCCACTATTTAGATTTTCCAACTTTTGTTTCAAAAAATTGATATGTTTCAAAAATTGATATTGATATGTAATTATATAAATATATATTTCAGAAAAAAGAATTAACATTAATTTTGCTTTTTCCAAAATACTTTATGGTTTTGAGCACTTCTAGCAGTGACATTTTTGCTCTAGGTAGTTGCTCAATATCTGGTATATTCATCATAACATCCTTTGTGCCCTTCACACTTATCCTTCAATTTCCCACTCTCCTTAAGTGTAAATTTTCAAGGCCAGAGCTCTCATATCTTTCCAATATTACTTCTTGAAAAGAAGCTTCTATGTACTGCTTTCTCCATGGGTCTTGGTTGGATATAATGCTAAAAGAGCTGAAAATATTAATTTTTTAAAAAAATTCAGTTATGAGATTAAGGTAAATATATCTTATAAAACTAATATACAAAATTAGGCCAGCTGAGAACACAATGATAGTTGAAGAAAAAATCTGAGATCCTGTTTCTCTCAATTGATAGATGAACTTAAATACAATTGGGTGAGAAAAACCAGTTGAGTTTGTAGCACCCCACGTGAGAAAAAAGTCAACCATAACCACATTTAGATGAAAGAAAATTTGGTAACATTTATGCACTACAGAACAGTGTAGTTAGATAAATATCTGTACACTCCATGATTCTCCCTCAGGAAAGAAAAAAGAATGAAATGTGTATGCAAACTTCTGACTTATTGAGTTACACCAGGGATATCCAAAGACTGGATATTGCTTCCTTTAACATGTAGTGTTGATGAGAATAGAGATAGAGTTTAAATGACAGTTTGGGTCAACTGAGAATAAAGATAAAAGCTTCTTACAACAGAGACTGCAGCACCTGTAACAGTGACCAAGGGACGAGACTAAAGGCTCTCAAGGGGAAACAGAGGTAAACCTTATTAACAAGAAAATACATACAGTAGTCTAAAGAAGACACACTTTGACAACAGATTGGAGAAGCTCCCAGAATGACTATTGTGTCTGAATGTTGTCAATTTTCCCATGAACAGAGCAGTTCCATAAAGGATAAAATAGGTAGTGGTTTATTAATGGACCGAAACCTTAACAAAACCACAGTATCTAAAAGCAACCAGGAAATATAGCCTAATCAGAGGAGCAAAATATATGTTCAAGTGAACCTAAAGAAGTGGAGATCTATGAACTATTTTTTTAACTTACAATCATTTTATTTTTCTTTATTTTTTCATTTTGTACACAGGATCTTACTCTATCTCCTGGGACAGAGTGCAGTGGTGCAATCACAGCTCACTGTAACCTCAAATTTCTGAAGTCAAGCAGTCATGCCACCTATGTCTCCTGAGTAAATATGACCACAGTTGTGCACATTACCACACCTGTATAGTTTCTTTAAAAAAAAAATTTGTACAAACAGAATGTTGCTATGTTGCCTCGGCTGGTCTCAGACTCCTGGTCTCAAGCAATCCTATTGCCTCAGTCTGAAAGTGCTGGCATGAGCCACCATACCTGGAATTTTTTTCTCTTTTAAGAAAAAAGGACTTTAAATCATTAATAGTAAAATAAAACAAAGAAAGGCATTGCATAACGACAAAGGGTTCAATTCAACGAGAAGACTTAACTATCCTAAATGTAGATGCACCCAACTTTGGGGAACATAGATTATAAAACAAGTACTTCTAGACCTACAATAAGACTCAACTAGCCACACAATAATAGTAGGGGAATGCAACTCCCCCCTAACCGTGTTTGACAGATTATCAAGGCAGAAACCTAACAAAGAAATTCTGGAGTTTGATTTGACACTTGATCAATTGAAACTAATAGAAATTTACAGTATACGCCATACACCATCTAAGGAACGTAAATTCTTCTCATCTGCTCACAGAATATACTCTAGGATTGACTGCTTCCTAGCCATAAAGCAATTTTCAATACATTTTTAAAAAATCAAAATTATGCCCACCATACTGTCAGGCCACAATGGAACAAAGATAAAAATCAATACAAAGAAAATCTCACAAAGTCACAGAATGACACTGAAATTAAACAACTTGATCCTGAATGAATTTTGGGTAAACAACAAAATTAAGTCCTTAAATTTAAAAAATTCTTGAAATAAATGAAGAGTCAGAATATACCAAAATGTCTGGAATGTAGGAAAAGCACTGTTAAGAGGAAAGTTTTTTTTTTTTTTTGAGACAGAGTCTCGCTCTGTCGCCCCGGCTGGAGTGCAGTGGCGCAATCTCGGCTCACTGTAAGCTCCGCCTCCCGGGTTCACGCCATTCTCCTGCCTCAGCCTCTCCGAGTATCTGGGACTACAGGCGCCCGCCACCACGCCCAGCAAATTTTTTTGTATTTTTAGTAGAGACAGGGTTTCACCGTGGTCTCGATCTCCTGACCTCGTGACCCGCCCGCTTCGGCCTCCCAAAGTGCTGGGATTACAAGCGTGAGCCACCGTGCCTGGCCTAAGAGGAAAGTTTATAGAGCTAAATGCCTGCATCAAAAAGTTAGAACGATCTCAAACTAACAATTTAACATCACACCTAGAGAAATTAGAAAAATAAAAACAAACTAACCCCAAAGCTAGCAGAATGGGAAAAATATTCACAACCTATGATCCTGACAAAATCTAATACTGAGAATCTATAAGAAACTTAAAGAATTCACAAGCAAAAAAATAACCCCATGAAAAAGTGGGCAATAACAGAAAATATTCAAAAGAACACACGCAAGTGGCAAAATAACGTATGAAAGAAGCTTATCATCACTAACCATCAAGGAAATGTACATCAAAACCATGATAAGACACCGTTGTACACCAGTTAGACTGGCTTTTGTTAAAAAGTAAAATGATAATAGATGTCGATGAGGTTATAGAGGGAAAAAAAACCCTTATACACTGTTCATGGGAATATAAATTACTTCAGTCACTGTGGAGAGCAGCTTGGAGATTTTCCAAATAACTGAGAGTTGAACTATGATTCAACCCAGCAATTTCACCACTGGGTATGTACCCAAAAGAGAATAAATTATTCTACCAAAATAGCTCACGCACTTGTTGGTTCATCACTACACTATTTATAAGAAGAAAGACATGAATCAACCTAGTTGCCTATTAATGGTTTTTTTTTGTTGTTTTTGAGATGAAGTCTCACTCTGTTGCCCAGGCTGGAGTGCAGTGGCACGATCTCAGCTCACTACAACCTCCGCCTCCCAGGTTCAAGCAATTCTCCTGCCTCAGCCACCTGAGTAGGTGGGACTATAGGCGCATGCCACCACGCCCGGCTAATTTTTGTATTTTCAGTAGACACAGGTTTCCTTATGTTGTCCACTATGGTCTCGATCACCTGATCTCAGGATCCACCCACTGAGGCCTCCCAAAGTGCTGGGATTACAGGCATCAACCACCGTGTCCAGCCAATTAATGGTAAATTGAATTTAAAAAATGTCACATGGACACCAATAGTACTTCGCCTTAAAAAAAAAAAAAAAAAGAAAACTTATCCTTTGCAGCAACATTAATGCAACAAGAGGCCATTATACAAAGCAAATTAATGCAGAAATGAAAAATGAAAATACTGCATGGTCTCACTTATAATTGGAAATTAACACTGGGTACACATAGATATAAAAATAAAAATAATAGACAACTCTTAGACGGTGGAGAGAGGGACAGCCCAAGAACTGAAAAGCTGTCTATTTAGTACGATGCTCACTGCCTGGGTGATGGAATTACTCATACTTCAAACCTCAGCATTATACAAAATACCTATGTAAAAAACCTGTGTAGGTACCTCCTTAATCTAAAATAAATTTGAAATTCTAAAAAGAGGTCTTACTCTCTCACCCAGATGGGAATACTATACCATGATTATAGCTCAATGCAGCCTCAAATTCTGGGAAACTCAAGCAATAATCTTACATCAGCCTCCAACTTCCTGACACTACAGCAACATTCCACCATGCCTGACTAATCTGTAAAAATATTTTTACATAGAGCTTCTCACAATATTGCCCAGGGTGGTCTCAAACTCCTGGCCTTAAGTAATTGATAGAGTTTACCTCTGTGTCCCCAACCAAATCTCACCTTGAATTGTAATAATCCCCATATGTCACGGGAGGGACCATGTGGGAGGTAATTGAATCATGGAGGCAGGATTTTCCCGTGCTGTTCTCATGATAGCAAATAAGTCTCACGTGATCTGATGGTTTTATAAGTGGAGGTTCCCCTGAATGAAGTCTCTTGCTTGTTCCAATAATGATGAGAACTCCCTAGCCATGTGAGGCCATTAAACTTTTTATCATTATAAATTACCTAGTCTTGGTTATGTCTTTATTAGCAGCATGAGAATGGATTAATACAGTAGTCCTCTTGCCTTAGCATTCAAAGTAGATGGAATTACACGCACATGTCATTGTGCCTGGCTAAAACACCTAGCTTAAAAATGCTCAGTCAGCTAAAAAAGAACATAGAAAACTAAACAGAAAAAGAAAACAATGCATGAAGATGATGAGATTATCAACAAAGTGATTAAAACTACAAAATAGAAACATAAAGTGTGGAGCTGAAAAGTAAAATACCTGAATTTAGAGATTCACTAGAAGGTCCAACAACAGTTTGGTCTAGCAGGAAAAAATGCAGCAAGCTTGATAAGAAGTCATTTGAAATTATAGGGTGAGGAGGCTAAAAATAATTTTAAAAATTAAGAGAGCCTAAGGGACTTATGGGATACCATTAAGATGGCCAATATACTCATAATGGGAATTCTAAAATAAAAAGAGAGAAAAGAGAGAAGCAAACTTATTTCAAGAAACAATCAGTGGCTGAGAACTCTCAAAATTTGAGGGAGAAAATGACCTAAAATTTAATGAAACTTTATCAACTCTAACTAGTAGCAACACAGGGAGACCCATGACAAGACACATTATAATCAGAGATTCAAAAATTAAAACACAGAGAATCTTGAAGTCAGCAAGAAAAAAAGGACTTAGCATGTACAAGGCTACCCCTATAGGATGACCAGCAGATGTCTCAGCCAAAAAACTCACAGGCAAGAGGTTGTAGGATGACATAATCAAAGTGCTGAAAAAATGGCAAGTACCAACCAAGAACACTATGTCTGCCAAAACTATCCTTTCAAATGAATTAAAAGATAAAAATAAAGAATATCCAAGATCAATGAAAACTGTATAAATTTATATACACTAAGCCTGTCTTTAAAAATACTAAATAGTCATTCACATTAAAAATAAAATAGTGACAGCAACAGAAAATTATGTAAATATGTTTTCTAATAGAGATAATTATGTACACAATTATAATATTCTTTGTTATGATAATGAAGATGCACAGAATACTTTCAATTCTGCTATGTATTTGAGATAACAAAGACTTGAAAATGATTATAAATCTGTGCCAATAGATTCACAATACAAAATGATACAATCTGCAACATCAATGAAACACATAGGGAGCCATAAATAGGCAGGGTTTATATGCAATAGTAGTTCCTTTTGGCAATATCTACAGTAACAACAAAGAAAATACCTATAGTACTTAGGATTTTGAGACTAGTCTGGGCAACATTTCAAAACCCTGTCTCTATGAAAAATAACAAAAATTAGCCAGGAGTAGTGGTGCACATCTGTGGTCCCAGTTACTCAGAAGGCTGAGGTGGGAGGATTGTTTGAGCTAAGCCTGAGAGGCACAGCTTGCAGTGAGCAGAGATTGTGACACTGAACCCAAGCCTGGGTGATAGAGCAAGACCCTGTCAAAAAAAAAAAAAAAAGGAAATACCTATAGTACACACACACAGGGAGTAGTGAGAAAAGAATTAAAACATGTCACTACAAAAATCAAAAATACACTAAGAAAGAGAGCAAGAGAGAAAAACAGGAACAAAGTAGTTACAGGACCGGCCGGGCGCAGTGGCTCATGCCTGTAATCCCAGCACTTTTGGAGGCCATGGCAGGTGGATCACGAGGTCAGGAGATCGAGACCATCCTGGCTAACACGGTGAAACCCCATCTCTACACAAAATAAAAAAAAAAAAATAGCTGGGCGTTGTGGTGGGCGCCTGTATTCCCAGCTGCTGGGGAGGCTGAGGCAGCCTCTGTCTCAAAAAAAAAAAAAAAAAAAAAAATTAGCTATAGGACCTGAAACAAAAAAGAAACAAAATGCAATAGGAAATCATTCCCTTTTAGTAATGACTTTATATATAAATAAATTATGTCAATCAAAAACATACTTTCACAAAATATATTCATGAAACAAAATTCAACTCTATGCTTACTATAAATGACCAAATTATGATCTGGAACACATATAACCAATATATCAAAGAATTCAAAAAAAAATTAAATGCAAAATCAAATTCTGCCATGGTAGACAAAATACATATTATATCAAAAACTTCCTCGAGAGACAAGAAGAAAAGGACAACAAAAACATCAACAATAAAAGCAGCAACAATAAAACAACATACAACAATAAAAGCAACAATAGTAACATATGTGCCTTACACCACAGTTCCCAAATATATGAAGCAACATTTTACAGAACTGAAACATGAAGTAGCCAGCACCTAATAACAGAAGATGAGTTTTATATCTGAATTTTAGTAATGTAAATTAAAAAAAAAACATAAGATGAATAAGTAAACAGAGTACTTAAACAACACAATAGAACAATTAGACCTAACAGTCACATTTATAACTCTCCACTCAACAGCAGAATATGCAATGCTTTTAATCACACATGCCGCAATATTCCAAATAGACCACCCGTTAAGTCAAAAAACAAATCTTAGCAAATTTAAGCAGATGTAAATTACGCAAATATTTCTAACTATAATACGATAAACCAAGAAGTTAAAAACACTGACATGTCAAAGAATAAGTAAAAATTAAACAACAAATTCTCAAACAAACTGTTGTTCAAGAGGTTATAGATTTAATATTGTTAAGATGTCACTACTACTGAAAGTGGTCTATGGATTCAATATTCTTTATTTTCTTTTCTTTTCTTTCCTTTTCTTTTCAGATGGAGTTTTGCTCTTGTTGCGCAGGTTGGAGTGCAATGGCGTCATCTCAGCTCACTGCAACCTTCACCTCCTGGGTTCAAGCAATTCTCCTGCCTCAGCCTCCTGAGTAGCTGGGGTTACAGGCATGTGCCACCACACCTGGCTAATTTTGTATTTTTATTAGTGACGGGGTTTCTCCACGGCTGGTCTCGAACTCCTGACCTCAAGTGATCCACCTTCCTTGGCCTCCCAAAGTGCTGGGATTACAGGCATGAGCCACCACCCCTAGCTGATTCAATGTATTTCTATCAAGATACCAATGAAACCTTTTGCAGAAGTTTTAAAATATTCTATAATTTTTATGGAATTTCCAGTGACCACAAACAGCCAAATAATGTTGGGAAAAAATATAAAGACAGAGGCATCATACTCTCTAATTTCAAAACATACTACAAAGATATAGTCATCAAAACAGTTTGGTACTGACATAAAGACAAATGAATGATGAAACAGATGAGAGAGTCCAGACATAAGTCCTCATGGATATAATAAATATATTTTTAAAAAGTGTTCCAAGAATTCAAAATAAGGAAAGAACTGTCTCTTCAACAAACAGTATTGGGAATAATAAAAATTTACATAGAAAAAATAACAAAGTTAGACCTTACCTTGCACCAGATAAAAACATAAACTCAAGGCTGGGTGCCCTGGCTCACATCTGTAATCCCAGCACTTTGGGAGGCTGAGGCAAGTGAATCACAAGGTCAGGAGATCAAGACCATCCTGGCCAATATGGTGAAACCATGTCTCTACTAAAAATACAAAAAAAAAAAAAATTGTTGGAGGTGGTGGCACATGGCTGTAGTTCCAGACACTCGGGAGGCTGAGACAGGAGAATCTCTGGAACCTGGGAGGCAAGAGTTTCAGTGAACTGATATCACACCACTGTGCTCCAGCCTGGTGACAGAGCAAGACTCCACCTCAAATAAAGAAATAAACTCAAAAAGCTACTTTTTGGTAGCTATTAAAATGAAATTTTAAATTTTATTATTCAGATCGTTTGCTATCAGCATACAGAAAGCTACGACTTTGTTGATTTTCTGCAATTTTACTGACTTTGTTAGGTAGTTCTAATAGTTTTTGGTGTAGTGTTTAGAGTCTTTCACACATAAGATTATTTTGTCCACAATCAGAAGTCATTTGACTTCGTCCTTTCCAATTAGTATGAGTTTTATTTCTTCCTCTTGCCTAATTTCCTTGGCTAGGACTCCAGTACTATGTTGAATCAGAGGGCTGAAAGTGGGGAAGATTTTCTTGTTCCAGATCTCAGAGAGAAAGCTTTCAGCTTTTCCTTAATCAGTATAATGTTAGCATTACTTTGTCATAAATGGCCTTTATTGTGTTGAGGCACATACCTTCTATTCCTAACTTGTTGAGAGTTTTCATTATACTGAATGTTGAATTTCATCCAATGATTCTTCTGCATACGCAAAAGCTACAAAAATTAAAATACTTAATGTGATGGTTAATACTGGGTGTCAAATTGATTGGATTGGAGGATAGAAAGCATTGATCCTGGGTGTGTCTGCGAGGGTGTTGACAAACGAGATTAACATTTGACTCAGTGGGCTGGGAAAGGGAGACCCACTCTTAATTGGGTGGGCACCATCTGATGAGCTGCCAGTGAATATAAAGCAGGCAGAAAAACATGAAAAGGAGAGACTGGCCTAGGCTCCCAGCCTACATCTTTCTCCTGTGCTGGACGCTTCCAGCCCTCAAGCACCAGACTCCAAGTTCTTCAGCTTTGGGATGTGGACTGCCTCTCCTTGCTGCTCAAACTTGCAGACAACCTACTGTGGGATCTTGTGATCTGTCTAGGGAACCCTGACTAACACACCTAGCAAGAAACTTAACTAAAAAGGTAAAAGATGTCTACACTGCAAACGACAAAACATGGATAGGAAATATAAAATACAAATGAATAGATGAAAAAATCTTGTGTTCATACACTGGAAGAATACTGTTAATATAACCGCCCAAAGTGATCTACAGACAACGTGATTTTTATCAAAATACCAATGACATTTTTTCACAGAAATAGAAAAAATATTCTAAATTTGTATGGACCCACAAAAAACTCTGAATAGACAAAGAAACTTTGAGCAAAATAAGCAAAGCTAAAGGCATCACTTTATCAAACTCGAAAACTTGCTATAAAGCTATGGTAACCAAAACGGCACTCTACTGGCATAAAAACAAACACATAGGCTAACGTGTCCAATAAGCCCAGAAGTTAATTTATGCACCTAAAGCCAACTGATTTTCAACAACAGGGCCAAAAACACACTTTAGGGAAAAGCTAATCTCTTCAATAAATGTTGCAGGGTCATTTAAATATTTACACGCAGAAAAATAATACTAGACCCTTGTGCCTTGCCATATATGAAAATCAACTAAAACTAAAGACTTAATTGTCATGCCACAAATTATGAAACTATTAGAGAAAAATGTAAAAAAATGCTTTATAACATTGGACTGTGAAAGGATTATTAAAATAAGATTTCAAAACATAGGCAACAAAGTCAAGAATAAGCACACAACATTATTTCAAACTAAAATGCTGTCTCATATTAAAAAAACAAAAGATTGAAGAGACAGCTTAGGTGATGAAAGAAAATGTTTTCAGGCTATACATACGACAAAAGGCTAATATTCAGAATATAAAAGAAACTTTAAAATCTCAAAATAAAACACACTTATAATCTAATTAAAAAATGCAAAAGGTCTTAATAGATGTTAGTCAAGAAGAGGGATACAAAAATGGCAAACTGGAACCTAAAAAGATGTTCTGCATTACTAATCATCAAGGAAATGCAAATCCAAACCACAATGAGGTACCACCTCACTCCCATGAGAATGGCTATCATAAAAATCAATAAATAATTAATTAAAGCAAGTACTAATGAGGATATAAAAAAAGAGTAGATGTATCCATTGTTGGTGGAATTGTAAATTAGTGTGGCCATTATAGAAAAGAGGATGGAGGTTTCTGAAAGAAATTAAAAATAGATCTATTATATGATTCAGCAATTTTACTCCTGGGTGTATATCCAAAAAAAGGATATCACTGTGTCAAAAAGATATTTGCATTCCCATGTTAATTACAGAACTATTTATAATAGTTTACATATGGAATCAATTCAAATGTAGAGCAACAGATGAATGGATAAACAAAATGTGCTATATATACACAGTGAAATCCTATTCAGCCATAAGAAAGGATAAAATTCTGTCAGTTAAAACAGCATCGATGAACCTTCAAGATACCATGTTGAGTAAAATAAGCCACATAGAGAAACACAAATACTTTATGATCTTCTTATCTCACTCATTTGAGGAACCTGAAAAAAAGGGTTGATATCAGCAAAGAGTACAACAGGGGTTACCAGAGACTGAAGCAGGAGGATGGGAAAAGGCTGCTTCACAGATATTGTGTTATGATTAGATAGGAGAAATAAGTTTTTGTTTTTTATTACACAGTAGAATAAAAAGAATTAATGAAAAGTTATCGCATATTACAAAATAGCTAAAAGAGACCAGTTGTGGTGGCACATTCTTGCAATCCATAAATTTTGGGAGACTGAGGTAGGAGAATCACTTGAAGTCAGAAGTTCAAGATGAGCCTGGACAACGTGGTGCGACCCTCTCTCTATGAAAAATTAAAACATTAGCCAGGCATGGTGGCAGGTTCCTGTAGTCTCAGCTAATTGGGAAACTAAGGTTAGGAGATTGTTTGAGGTTACAGTGAGCTAGGGTTGCACCACTGCACTCCAGTCTGGGTGTTAGAGAAAGATCCTGTCTCTAAAAAAAATTAATACATAAAGATAAAATAAAATAGCTAGAGAAGAAGCTTTTGAATGTTCTCACCACAAAAATAACAAATGCATGAGGCAACAAAATACTAAGTACTCTGATTTTTATTGTTATACAACATATATATATAATTGTTTCCCCAAAATATGTACAATTACATCTGTCAATTTTAAAAAATGAATGAAGACTATAATGTAAAACCTATAGTTGTAAAATTCCTAGCACAATACAGAAGCGTGAAGCTTCATGTCAACTGGTCTCGGCAATAATTTGGGGGATGTAACATCAACGGATGAGACAACAAAAGCAAGTGAATACACATGGTACTAAATCATTGTATGAAAAATATCCCAAACATGCAAAGCAGAACATGGAATAGATATATGCACACTTATGTACATTGTAGTATTACTCACAAACATACTACCTGGAAGGAAATGTCCCTTTAAGGATGAGTAGATTCAACAACAGGGCACGTATATTCACTGGGATAGCATTCAGCCTTAAAAATTAGGAAATCTTGAAAAGTACTACAATAAGGACAAATCTTCAAACACTCTGCTAAGTAAAACAAGACAGTCAGAAAGGAAGACTGTATAATTACACTTATGTAAAATATTTAGTCAAACTCAAAGAAACCAAGTGTTGTAGTCTCAGCAGTGCACCAAGATGTAACAGGCTCTGGTTGTCTGCGATAACACCCAGAGTTCTTTGTTCTACCTCTAAGGAGATTAAGGAGCGTGAACACAAAGGTGAGGTTGGAGTGAAAGTTTAAGAAGCAAGAGAAGAAAGCTCTTTGCCAGCAGAGATAGGTGTCTGAACGGGGTTCCCTCTACGAGGCTGGGGTCCAGGGTTTTTATGGACTGGGAACGGAAGGGAATGTGCCCAGTTCACAGGCTGTCTTGAAAAATGTGTGGCTCAGCCTGGCCCAGGACTTTGTCCCACGACCAATCAGGAGCTGAAGGGATGATTGATAGATGCAACTTAGCTTGGCCCAGGACTTATCAGAAGCTAAGGTGAAAGCTTGGCCCAGGAGCTTGACCCGGTAGCAATCAGGGGCTGAAGTCATTATTCAGAGGTCAGACTTACAGTCCAAATAAAGGAGAGTGTCAACTGGAATGCACCAGAGTCCACTGTGCCCACGCCGACAAAAGGAGAAGAAACTTTTTCCTGGGAGCCCACTGACTGTACAGAGACAAAGGCGTTTCTTTTTTTCTTTTTCTTGTCTTTCTTTCTTTATTTTTTTGAGATGTAGTTTTGCTCTTGTTGCCTAGGCTGGAGTGCAATGGTGTGATCTCAGCTCACAGCAATCTCCGCCTCCTGGGTTCAAGCGATTCTCCTGCCTCAGCCTCCCAAGTAGCTGGGATTACAGGCCTGCAGCACCATGCCCAGCTAATTTTCTATTTTTAGTAGAGACGCGGTTTCTTAATGTTGATCATGCTGGTCTCGAACTCCAGACCTCAGGTGATCCGCCCACTTCTGCTGCCCAAATTGCTGGGATTACAGGCCAAATAAAGGCATTTCTATGCTAGGTCAGTCTTGTTCCTTTTTCTGAGTGAGCTGGAGGTTTGTACAGGTTTTTATCTAAATGGGCCGGAGGTTTTTCTATCTGTGCAGCCATGGTCATGTCTCCAAGCACAATGCTATGTGCTAGTTCCCTTGTTGGTGTCTGCAGCTGGATTTTTCCAGGCTTCGTTATATGTTATGTAAGGATGAGGCACTGACCAGGGACTTTCCAGGGACTCTTCTCTTGCTATATATCTAAGGCAAGCGAACTAACTTCTTTCTTAAGTAATGAGCATTTACTTTTACTTTTGTAAGACAAAAATTCTCTAAAACCTATTGCAAAACAATAGAACTATACTTACCACTTCTAAACCATATACTTAAAATGTTAGAAATGACAATGGCATGTTTTTAACTACAATTAGAAATTTAAAACTATCTAAAAGGCACAGTTAGAAAATCTTTCAAACATCACCTTCAAATAACAAAGAGTTCTTCTCACATAATTATATGGATTTAAGGTATAAGTTGATTATGAATTTAAGATTATTTCCCTGACTACTCACCAAGATAAAATAAAATAATCACTAGAAACCAAGAAAAGAGGGAAATTTATAGCACTAATGTCCACATCAAAAAGCTAGAAAGGTCCTGGCGTGGTGGCTCATGCCTGTAATTCCAATAATTTGGGAGGCTTGGGCAGACAGATCACTCAAGGCCAGATGTTCAAGACCAGCCTGCCCAACATAGCAACACCCCATCTCTACAGAAAAATACAAAAATTAGCTGGGTGTGGAGATGCACATCTGTAATCCCAGCTACTCAGGAGGCCGAGACAGCAGAAATCACTTAAAACTGAGAAGTTGGGGTTGCAGTGAGCTGAGATCATGCCACTGTACTCCAGCCTAGGTGACAAAGTGAGACTGTGCCACAAGAAAAAAAAAAAAAAACTAGAAAGATCTAAAGTTAACAGACTAACATCTTGATTAAAAGAACTAGAAAACCAAGTGAAAACGAACCAGAAAGCTAGCAGAAAACAAGAAATAACCAAGATCAGAGTAGAGCTGAAGGAGATAGAGACACTAAAAACTCTTCCAAAAAAAAAAAAAAAGTCAACCAATCCAGGAGCTGTTTTTTTGAAAAAAAATTAATAAACAAGATGGAACACTAGCTAAGCAAATAAATAAGGAAAGACAGAACAACAAAACACAAATAGAAATAATAAAGGAGATATCATCACTGATCCGACGGAAATATGAACAACCATCAGAGAATATGATAAACACCTCTATGCACATAAACCAGAAAATCTAGAAGAAATAGACAATTTCCTTGCAAAATAAGCCCTCCCTAAGACTGAACCCTGAATAGATCAATGTGTTCTGAAATTGAGGCAGTAATAACTACCCTACCAAGCAAGCTGAATTTGACCAGAAGTACAAAGAGGAGATGGCACATTTTCTCCTAAAACTATCCAAAAAAATTTGAAGACAAAGTTCTCTCTAACTCATTCTATTAGGCCAGCATCATCCTGATACCAAAACTTAACACAGATATTACAACAACAACAACAAAACATCATGCCAATATCTTTGATGAAAATTGTGCAATAATCCTCAATAAAATACTGGCAAACCAAATCCAGCAGCACATTAAAAAGTGCATCCACCACTATGGAATTGGCTTTGTCTCCAGTATGAAAGGTTGGTTCAACATATGCAAATCAATAAATGTGACTCATCACATAAAGAGAACTAAATACAAAAACCACATGATTATCTCAATAGATGCAGAAAAAGCATTCAATAAAATTCAAGATCCCTTCAAGTTTAAAATTCTCAGTAAACTAGGAACTGAAGAAACATACCTCAAAATAATAAGAGCCATATACGACAAACCCACAGCCAATATCACACTGAATGTGCAAAAGCTGGAAACATTCCCCCGAAAACTAGTACAAGAAAAGGATGCCCTCTCTCAACACTCCCATTCAACATAGTATCAGAAACCTTGGCCAGGAAAATCAGGCCAGAGGAAGAAATAAAGAGTATTCAAATAGAAGGAGAGGAAGTCAAATTATCATTGTTTACAGATGACCTGATATTATATCTAGAAAACCCCGTAGTCTCAGCCCCAAAGCTTCTTCAGGTGATAAGCAATATTAGCAAAATCTCAGGATATAAACTCAATGTGCAAAAGTAGCTAGCATTCCTATACAAAAACAACAGGCAAGCAGGGAGACAAATCATGAATGAACTTTCATTCACAATTGCAACAAAGAGAAAAAAATACCTAAAAATACAGCTAAGAAGGAAAGTGAAGGACCTCTTCAAGGAGAACTAGAAACAACTGCTCAGAGAAAACAGAGTGGACACAAAACACATGGAGAAACATTCCATGCTCATGGAGAGGAAGAATCAGTATCATGAATATGAACATATTGCCTAAGGTAATTTACAGATTCAATGCTATTCCCATTGAACTACTGATGTTCTTCAGAGAATTAGAAAAAAAAAAAAAACTTCTAAAATTCATATGGAACCAAAAAAAACACCAAATATCCAAGCCAACGTTAAGGAAAACAAAAAGCTGAAAGTGTCACTCTACCTAAATTCAAACTATACTAGAAGAGTACCGTAACCAAAACAGCATGGTACTGGTATAGAAACAGACACATAGACAAATGAAACAAAACAGAGAGCCTAGAAATAATGCCACAAACCTACAACAACCTCATCTTTGACAAAGTCAACAAAAGCAAGGAATTAGGGAAAGTTCTCCCTATTCAATAAATGGTGCTAGGAGAACTGGCTAGCCATGTGCAGAGAATTAAAACTGGAACCCTTCCTAACACCATATACAAAAATTAACTCAAGATGGATTAAAGACTTAAATGTAAAACCCAAAACTATAAAAACCCCAGAAGAAAAAATCTAGATAATACCATACAGGATATAGGCATGGGCAAATATTTTATGACAAAAAGGCCGAAAGCAATAGCAACAAAAGCAAAAATTGACTAATGGGGTCTAATTAAACTAAACAACTTCTGCAGAGCCAAAGAAACTATCATCAGAGCAGACAACCTAGAGAATGGGAGAAAAATTTTGCAACCTATCCATCTGACAAATGTCTAATATCCAGAATCTATGAGGAACTTAAACAAAATTTACAAGAGAAAAAAAACAACCCCATTAAAAAGGGCTCAAAGAACATGAACAGACATATCTCTAAAGAAGACAAACATGTGCCCAACAAACATGAAAAGCTCAACATCACTGATAACTGGATAAATACAAATCAAAACCACAATGAGATACCATCTCACACCAATTACAATGGCTATTAATAAAAGGTAAAAAAAAAAAAAAAGGAACAGATGCTGGTGAGGTTGTGGAGAAAAGGGAACACTTTTACACTGTTGGTGGGAGTGTAAATTATTTCAAACATTGTGGAAGAGAGTGTGGAGATTCCTCAAAGACCTAGAAGCAGAAATACCGTTTGACCCAGCAATACTGTTACTAGATATACACCCAAAGGAATATAAATAATTCTATTTTAAATATACATGTACACATATGTTCATTGCAGCACTATTTACAATAGCAACGTCATGTAATCAATCTACATGCCCATCAATGATAGACTGGATAAAGAAAATGTGGTACACATACACCGTGGAACACTGTGAAGCCATAAAATGTAATGAGATGATGTCCCTTGCAGGGACATGGTTGGAGTTTGAAGCCATTACTCCCTGCAAACTAATGCAGGAACAGAAAACAAAACACCACCTATTATTATTCTAACTTATTAGTGGAAGCAGATCAGTGAGAACACATGGACACATCAGGAAAAAAAACACACAGTGGACATCTGTTTCCTGGCAAGGTGGAGGGGAAGGAGAGCATCAGGAAGAATAGCTGCGGATTCTGGGCTTAGTACCTGGGTGATGAGATGATCTGTGCAGTAAAGCACAATGGAACACATTTATCTATGTAAGAGACCTGCATATCCTGCACATGGACCCCTAAACTTAAAAGTTGAAAAAAAGTGTTTATCACATGTGCCCCCCTGAACTTAAAATAAAAGTTGAAAAAAAAATGAGTATCTGGTAGATTTTCTATGTTAGACCCAAACTGAGGATCCCGAAGCTCCCACTGGGGGAATCGTGGCTGGGGGCACACTGGGGAGCCGCTGCCAAGGCCATCCACCCTCCTTACAGGCCGCCTCCCTTCCCGGCCAGTGACGGAAAGGAGAGGGGGAATGTGAACAGCTGTGGAAGTCAGACTCTCAGGAACTGAATCAGGCCCCAGCCCATGCCACCCAGCCAAGTCCAGCCAGCATGCCCGCCAGTCTTCCCAGCCAGCCAGCCCAGCACTCAGGATTGTTAGATGGAACAAGGATCCATCATCACCCAGGCATGGAGGAAAGATGCCCTGGTCCTTACCAAGGAAGGCCTGGTTTCCAAAGTCCTTTCCGAAGAGGCCTCATGTTTGTCACATCTTTGAAGGCCCCTTTCTGCTGTTCTTGCTCCCAGCATGTTGGGCAGTCAAGTTCTATCTGCTCCCAGAGGTGACAGAGGAAAATCAAGTAAGGATCTGTATGGTCACGGACCTGGATGAAACCCTTGTGCATAGCTCCTTTAAGCCAATCAGCAATGCTGACTGCCTACTGCCTATAGAGATTGAGGGGACCACTCCCCAGATCCATGTGCTCATGAGGCCTTATATGGATGAGTTCCTGAGACTAATGGAGGAACTGTTTAAATGTGTTTTCTTCATTGCTCTCTTCATTCCAGCCTGAACAAGTATGCAGATCCTGTGATGGGTGTGCTGGACCGGTGTGGGATGTTCTGGGGCTGCCTATACCATGAGTGGTGTTTGTTCCACCAGGGCTGCTATGTCAAGGACCTCAGCCATCTGGGGAGGGACCTGAGGAAAACTCTCATCCTGGACAACTCGCCTGCTTCTTACATCTTCCACCCAGAGAATGCAGAGCCTGTGCAGTCCTGGTTTGATAACATTCCAGACAGCAGCTGCTGCACCTGACATCAATCTTCGAGGAGATGAGTGGAGCAGAGGGCGTCTACACTAGCCTTGGGCAGCAGTGGGCCCTTAGCCTTCCCTGCTCCCCAGCAATGGCCATCACAGTAGGGGACTTTCCCACACTGTGCCTTTGTGATCAGCCTGAAAGAGTGAAGGCTGGAACACCTACCCACATGGGCCTGGAAAGAGTGAGAAGTGATTGAAAGAGCTTTAGGACAGCTTCGATGCTGAGTGGGTGAATGCCAGACCAAGGATACCCAGAGCTACTTGCCATCAAGTTGTTGGGTTCCCGAGATGTGGATGTGAGAGAAAGAAAGAGAGCATGTGTGTTTTTCCATGAACTGGGGCCCCAAGTATATAGTATTTCAGTAGGGGAGAAGCTGAAAGACAACGACTCTTCCCAAGCCAGCTTGTCTCCTCTCCTGTCACCCTATGAGCCCCTGAGCTCCACAGGGATGAAGATGATTGAAGGCTCCATTGCAAACCTGGTCTTTCCTCAGTGCTGCAAGGCCTATGCCAAGGAGAAAGGAAGGGTATGCTTTTGGGTGTTCCAGACACACATCTTTCTGAAATATTTCTCCAGCCAGTTGTTGCAGACAAAAGATGACGTTTCTGGGAAGATGGGGACTTATGTCCAGACCAGTAGCCAAACTATCAGGTCTTGTGGCCCAAAGGCTACGCTTGCTTAAGTCCAGCCAAGTGCCTGGGATGGATCCTTTCTGCATCTCCCCAAGGCTCACCACTTAGCCATAGCCTCAAATCTGTGGGGAAGGAGGTTGTCTCCCCGCCCTGCAAGAGGACAAATAACTGATTTCTGTTCTTTTGACTCTGTTTTAAAATTCTCTTAAAAAAAGAAAGAAAGCGTATCTGAAACTGAAAAAAAAAAGGAAAAAAGATGAAAAAGATGACATACTTACATAGGTGAAAAACGCATAGATATATCTATAAGCAACGAACGCTGCTAATTCACATATAAATTAAACATCACATTGTCATAAAGTGTACCGAGTTAAAAATCATCATTCAACCCATGATATCAAGCATTAAAAGCAAAAATACAATTACCTGATCTGAGAAAACATACCCCCGCAGAAAAGAAACACAATAACACAGAATTGAAAATAAGAAGAGATTTTAGTGCATAAAATCCTAATACAACATAGATATACAATGAAAAATAACTCCTTTCTTTTTATTGAGACAGAGTCTCGCCCTGCCGCCCAGGCTGGAGTGCAGTGGTGCGATCTCAGCTCACTGCAAGCTCCGCCCACTGGGTTCACGCCATTCTCCTGCCTCAGCCTCCGGAGTAGCTGGGAATACAGGCACCCGCCACTAAGCTCAGCTAATTTTTTATATATTTAGTAGAGACGGGATTTCACCGTGTTAGCCAGGATGGTCTTGATCTCCTGAGCTCATGATCCACCCGCCTCGGCCTCCCAAAGTGGTGGGATTACAGGCGTGAGCCACCGCGCCCGGACGAAAAATAACTCTTTAGATATCTACAGCTTTCAACTGTGTGCACTCATGAACAGCAGACATTTTAAGTCATTGGAATTTAATAAACTACAGTAAAATTATACAGAAAATACATTACAATCATTAATAATAGGCTCTAATGGGAAGAATTTAATAAATAATCATTAAAAAGACAGGAGAATTTTATTATGTTCTCAATATGTTGCTGCTATTCTTACTACATAATATAATAAAACTGTATGACTATAATATAGCTTTCAGGAGCTAAAAAGCCTTCTATTTTCAAATAAAAGAACAACATAAATTTTGTAAAATGAGCATTACTGAAGTATAAAGTAAATATTTGGAATTAAAATATACCATCATTTAGATACAGACTAAAAAAAAGAATAGAAATGTTAATGATTCCTTTCTGCCTGCAGTGAGCTTAAAATTACAACCAAAAATTTTAATAAATATGTAGCCCTACAAGAAATTTTATTGACAGCTTACATAATGTGTAAATTTGACAATTTAGTTTAGAATTTTTTAATCTGAAAATCACCAGCTTGACATTCATTTCAGAAAGTGAAACATAAAGGAGAGTAACATAAGCAAGAAGACAGAATAGGAGGTTCCGCATGCACATCCCCCACAACATAATGCAGCTGCCACAGCAAACATAAGTGCATTCATGAAAGCCTTGGAATCCAGTTCAGAGTTTGTGACACCCAGCTGGAGGCAAAGACCAAGGAAGACATCTTCAGAGGGTGAGCACTTGAACAAGAGGCAAGCTTGCCAATCATGGTCCCGGCTTCAAAAGAGAATACAGCCACATCTTACTGTAGACTTGGCTATAATTCATTTGACCTTGGTCCTGACACTGCAACAATCTACCAGAAACACAAGAGAATTCATACTCACCTGAGACTTAGGTGACAGGCCTGCAGAACTTGGTTCTCTCTGTAGTCCCCGAATCAGGCAAAACACACCTTCTTTCCTTCTCCAGCCATGGTCCAGAAGAAATCTTCACATTGATATGATGAAATGCTAACTAACAATATGAAAAATACTAAAGTATAAATGTGACTACAAATGGCAAATACACGCTGAAATTCAGAATACTCTAAATTGTTATCATCTTAAACTAGACTATTAAAATACAAGATGTTTTACATAAGTCTCATGTTAACCACTAGGAAAAAAAACTGTAGAAAAGAAAAAGAGAAAGTAATTAAAGCATATACAAACAACAAATTTACACATTGGATATGGCGGCTCCTGCTTATAATTCCAACACTTTGGGAGGCCAAGGTGGAAGAATCATAAGCTCCTTGGGTGTTGTGGTATGTGTCTGTAGTCCAAGCTACTTGGGTGGCTAAGGTGGGAGGATTGCTTGAGCCCAGGAAGTTGAGGCTACAGCGAGCTGTGATATGCCACTGCACTTGAGTCTGAGCAGGAAAGCATAACTTTATCTCAACAAAAATTAACAATACCACAGGAAGGACAGAACCAGAAAAAAAGCAAATTTAAAATGGACAGAAAACTACAAATTTACAATAGTAACTGCTTACCTATCACTACTTTACATATAAAAAGATTAAATTATTTAACAAACAGATACTGCTATAGACTGAATATCATCTCCAAAATTTAGGATAAAATTTAATAGCCAATGTGATAGAATTAAGAGGAGGAACATTTAAAAATTAATTAAGCTATAAGCACTCTGCCCTCATGAATGGATTAATGTTCTTATAATGGGAATGGGCTAATTATAACAAGAATGAATCTGTTATAAAAAAAAAAAACTCTCTCTCCCCAAACAACTCTCTCTCTCTCAAATCTTTGGCCACGTTATTATCCAGCAACAAGACCTTCAACAGATACCAGTGTCATGTTCTTTTGCCTTCTCAGCCTCCAGAATCATGAGTCAAATAAAATTCTATTCTTTATTAATTACCAGTCTGTGATATTCTGGTATAGCAGCACAAAAGAGACTAAAGCAGAGAGAGTGGATGAATGAATCTTTTAAACCTCATAATATGCTGCTTATCGGAGACTCACATTTGAATTAAGAGCATGGGCTAAAAGTGAAAGAATAGAAAATGACATTCCATGCAAATAATAACCAAAGGGGTGCAATGTTAGTTATGCTTAAATTAGACAAAATAGACTTTCTAGCAAAGTCTGTCACAAGCATGAAATCAGTTTACCATATAATAATAATAGAGGTTAATTTGTCAGGAGAATATAGCTATATATATTTATGCACCCAAAAGGGAGGCTTCTAAATATAAAAAGCAAATTTTGACAGAACTGTAGGGAGAAGTAGAAAGAAATCCAATAATAGAAAACTTTAATGAAATGTACAATAAAGGACAAATAGTTAACAGCACTATAAATTGGCAAGGGAAAGCTGGTCTCATTTGTTGCATTTGAGAATGCAGCAAAGAAAGTGGGGAACTTATAATTTTACTGCAAGCCTGAGTTAGGCTGAAAAACAGGGTGGTCGATTAGAGGTCCCACTTGCCATACATTAGAAAAACACCGGGGAAATCCAGTCCTCCACTGGAGTGTTAAAATAATTAATGAGCAGAAAATTAGACTAAAGTAGCTCTAGTGCTCTGTGTTCATAGGTGTAAAAAAAAAAAAATCTAAAACCTAACTCAAATACATTTCCTATAAACCACTATCTTAGCCTGAAACAAAATGCAGGTTTAACCAATCATAAATATGCAATTAACCTCTTAATATGTAACCAGGAAATTTCCGTCTGGATAGTTCAAATAAGGCGACTACATAACTGTAATCAATTCTTGAATTTGGATTGCTTTCTCATGTACCTTATAAAAGCCTTTCCTTTATGCCCCTCTGGCGGACCACAAATCATGGCTGGGTGCTTTCTATTTCACCAATCACTGTTTGTTCAAATAAACTGGTTAACTTTTTAACATAGACTCCCGTTAATTTTTAACAAGAGAGACTGGGGACCCCACGGGCTGCAGCTTCTCCCACGCACACACCCAGTCGTGGTTCTCCCTGATGACCCACCTGGCATCCCTGAACAACCTGCGAAATACTCAGGGCTGTGGGCGCAGAGCAGGGCGCTGCCCATGGACAGGACCGGATGGGCCGGGAGGGACGTGGGGGTCCCCGCTGCTGGCTCAGGGGCCATCTTGCGGCCACAGGGGACTGAGGGCCAAGCCTGGGGAGACTCGGAGCTAACCGTGGGGAGGCCGGTCCTGCCGGTTTCACAGCCTGCTCTCCTTTCTCGGGATGCCGAACCCCGCATACTCACCATTTCCCAGCTTCCAGGATGTCCTGGCACCTTAACTATGCGTCCCCAAGGACCTACAGATCACAGGGCAACAGGGGCTGGGAGAGAGTAGCCCGGGGCCCCCAAGGTGGAGGAGGCGAAAGAGGAGACGGATCCCAAGCTCCTGTGCCAGCGCCAGCGAGAGACAAAGGCCCCGCCAAACGCCCGAAGCCACGCCCTCCTTTCCTGTCATCTCCAATTGCGCACCTGATTGGGCGGTTCCCACATCAGTGCCACTGACTGGATAAATCTCCGGGACACACCCACCCCCGCCTGACTCCCGCCCCTACCCCCACTCCCCCTCAGCGTTATTGCATTTTTCTTTGTTTTACTTTCAGTTCTGGGATACACGTGTAGAACGTGCAGGTTTGTTACATAGTTTTACATGTGCCATAGTGGTTTGCTGCACCTATCAACCTGCCATCTAGGTTTTAAGCCCCACATGCTTTAGGTATTTGTCCTAATTTTCTTCCTCCCCTTTACCCCAACTCCCTAACAGGCCCCAGTGTGTGATGTTTTGTTCCCGGTGTCCATGTGTTCTCATTGTTCAACTCCCACATATGAGTGAGAACATACGGTGTTTGGTTTCCTGTTCCTGTGTTAGATTGCTAAGGATAATGTTTTCCAGCTTCATTCACGTCCCTGAAAACGACATGAACTCATTCTTTTTTATGGCTGCATAGTATTTCATGGTGTATATGTGTCACATTTTCTTTTTCCAGTCTATCATTGATGGGCATTAGGGTTGGTTCCAAGTCTTTGCTATTGTAAACACTACTGCAATAAACACACATGTACATGTATCTTTATAATAGAATGATTTATGTTCCTTTGGGTATATACCCAATAATGAGTTTGCTGGGTCAAATGGTATTTCTGGTTCTAGATCCTTGAGGAATCATCACACTGTCTTCCATAATGGTTAAACTAATTTGAACTCCTTCCAGCAGTGTAAAAACGTTTTATTTCTCCACAGCCTCACCAGCATCTGTTGTTTCCTGACTTTTTAATAACTGCCATTCCAACTGGCGTGAGACGGTATCTCACTGTTGTTTTGATTTGCATTTCTCTAATGACCAGTGATGATGAGCTATTTTCTTTTTTTCTTTTTGTGTGTTTGTTAACCACATAAATGTCTTCTTCTTCTTCTTCTTTTTAATTTATTTTATTTGTTATTATTTTTTAAGACGGAGTCTTGCTCTGTCACCCAGGCTGGAGTGCAGTGGCAGGATCTTGGCTCACTGCAACATCTGCCACCCGGGTTCAAGTGATTCTCCTGCCTTAGCCTTCCAAGAAGCTGGGATTACAGGCCACCCGCCAACACACCCTGCTAATTTTTTTGTGTTTTTAGTAGAGACGGGGTTTCACCATGTTGGCCAGGCTGGTCTTGAACTCCTGACCTCATGATCTACCTGCCTCCACGTCCAAAAGTACTGGGATTACAGGCGTGATCCACTACTCCCGGCCAAATGTCTTCTTTTGAAATGAGTCTGTTCATAATCTTTGCTCACTTTTTGATGGTTTTTTTTGTGAATTTGTTTAAGTTCCTTGTAGATTCTGGATATTAGACCCTTGACAGATGGATACATTGCAAAAATTTTCTGTCATTTTGTAGGTTGCCTGTTCACTCTGATGATAGCTTCTTTTGCTGTGCAGAAGCTCTTTAGTTTAATTAGATCTCATTTGTCTATTTTGGCTTTTGTTGCAATTGCTTTTGGTATTTTAGTCATGAAGTCTTTGCTCATGCCTATGTCCTGAATGATATTGCCTGGTTTTCTTCTAGCGTTTTTATGGTTCGGTGTTTTACATTTAAGACTTTAATCCATCTTGAGATAATGTTTGTATAAGGTGTAAGGAAGGGGTCCAGTTTCTACTTTCTGGATACAGCTAGCCAGTATTTTCAGCAGTTGTTTTTTAAATAGGAAATCTTTCCCCATTGCTTGTTTTTGCCAGGTTTAGCGAAGATCAGATGGTTATAGATGTGTGATGTTATTTCTGGGATCTCTGTTCTGTTCCATTGGTCTATATATCTGTTTTGGTACCAGTAGCATGCTGCTTTGGTTACTGTAGCTTTGTAGTGTAGTTTGAAGTCTGGTAGCATGATGGCTCAAGCTTTGTTGTTTTTGCTTAGGACTGTTGTGGGTGGACAGGCAAACAGGCTTGAATAGTTGGGGTCACATGCCTAGAGTATCACAGCTAATTAAGAAGTGAGCTGAGACTTGAAATGCACATGCTCTTTCCCTTACCTGGGTCTGCTGTATAATGCATCTTAGCAGCTGTTTAAGGTAGGAATTAGAACATTTGGACATCTTTTTAACAACTTTTTAAGCATTTTGATAATGCAGGAAAGACCCTCATTTCATCCCTGAGCCCCTCTCTCACCACGCTGCACCCCACTGCTGACCACATCGTGGGGTGGCCATTAAGAATCAGGCAGGCAGCAGGAACTGGGAATAAATAAGCAAGAATTATGTTGCCCAAATTTGCTCATCTTAGAAAGTCTCCTCAACCGTTCTGTGTGAAGTGGTTACTCCAGGGTAGTTGTGCCTTAACTGCGCTGGATCTCAGTCTGACTTGTCTTTTTGAAAATCACTGGATTACTCTCATGAACTGGGGTACTTCTCTTTCTATTTGAAAACTGCCAACTGTCCTCTGCAGGTGTCCTGATTTGCTAGTTTAGATGCTGAAGGTAGCGGTGAGAAAATATTTGGGCCACATCAGAATACCTATTCTCAGCTGGAGGATATATAGAAATTTCTTAATAATATCTGTTTTCTCAATAACCATTACATTTAACGGCGATAGCTTGGAGGGCAGGGTGGGACACAGATGACACAATCTTCGAAGTTTAATTTGGTTATAGGTTTTTTTGTTCTTGTTATGTCTTGATTAGTTTTTGGATAGAAGGTCTTGCCCTGGTGCCCAGGCTGCAGGGCAGTGGTATAATCATAACTTATAATTTGGTTGTAATGGTTCTTTAAAAAATATTTTTGGCTGAGTTTGGTAGCTCACACCTGTAATCTAAACATTTTCAGAGGCCAAGGTGGGATGATCACTTGATCCCAGGAGTTCAAGACAAGTCTGGGAAACATAAGTAGGCTCAGTCTCTAGAAAACATTTTAAAAATTGGCTGGGTGTTGGGTTGCATTCCTGTAGTGCTAGCTACTTGAGAGGCTGAGGTGAAAGCATCACTCGAGCCTAAGTGTTTGAGGCTGCAGTGACCCATGACTCAGCCACCACACTGAGAGATTGAGATATGTGTGTGTAAAAAATAAGTACGTGAAAAACATTCAAGCATGGGAGAAAAGTGAAAGCCCATGGTGGGGGATGTGGGGAAAGGTGAGTATGGCTACAGCAACTCAGTGAGACTTGGTTTTCAATCTTCAAGAATTGCCCATCCACACCGAAACCATAGCCTAGCCCATGCCGGTTCGCACACTACACCTGCTGAGGTACGAATATGTACCCTTTTTTAAAAAAATAAAATCTTTTCTGGTGGTGACAAATCTCTCAGCATTTGCTTGTCTGTAGAGGATTTTATTTCTCCTTCACTTATGAAGCTTAGTTTGGCTGGATATGAAATTCTGGGTTGAAAATTCTTTTCTTTAAGAATGTTGAATATTGGCCCCCACTCTCTTCTGGCTTGTAGAGTTTCTGCCAAGAGATCCGCTCTTAGTCTGATGGGCTTCCCTTTGTGGGTAACCCAGCTTTTCTCTCTGACTGCCGTTAACATTTTTTCCTTCATTTCAACTTTGGTGAATCTGACAATTATGTGTTGGAGTTACTCTTCTCGAGGATTATCTTTGTGGCGTTCTCTGTATTCCCTGAATTTGAATGTTGGCCTGCCTTGCTAGGTTGGGGAAGTTCTCCTGGGTAATATCCTGCAGAGTGTTTTCCAACTTGGTTCCACACTTCCCATCACTTTCAGGTCCACCAATCAGATGTAGCGAGGCTGGGGTAACAGATTTCACTTTATTCCAATGTGAAATGAAAACGTGATGGTTTACAAACAAGAAAAGGTTGTTTAGTTTATCAGCGTGGGGTTGCTACACTTGCTAGCTCATGCTCACTTCCTTTGAAACATGGCATCTGGACAGACCATATTCATAAGTAGCTCTTTGCAAAAGCCCAGACAGAAGCCCCAGTCAGACACAGCTCCCTCCGGCTCACAGGGCGGCAACCTCCTCCTCCTGTATGGGAGAAAAATACATTCCCATTGTAGCCTCCAAGCATTCCCATCTGGGGTACAGAGAATAAGGAAGAAAGTTGGGGCCTGTTGTGGCACATTTTGCTGTGCCTAAGGGCAGGCAGGCCAGGACTGGGCACATGTATGTCTCCGGGACCACCACTGCTGACTCCCTCCTCCTCACCTGGAGCTGCAACCAGGCCAGGCTATCACGATTAATAAAACCACTGCAGCTCTCCTCCTGTCACAAAGCTAATGTGCACCCAAACCCAGCCCTACACAGATCCCTGGCTTCCTATCCCAGGACACAGAAAAGCCTTCTATCTTTTTCACTTAAAACCTGGACTTTAAGCTAGGTTGGGCCTGGGGATAGTGGCAGCAAAACCAACAGCCAGATGTCTACACTCATGGGCACAGGCACATTCCACACTTTCTGGAGGATGAGAGGCCTGAGAGGCACCTGTTTCCCAGCTGCTAACTGATGTCCACACACCCCATTCACATGTCTTCATTTAGGTCTCTGCATTGCATATTTGCTCAGCCAGTGCAAACACATCTTCTGGGGGGACATCATTAATTGCAGCACCAGCCCCACTTGTTCTGTGAAAGAGTCAGGAGGAATCTGCTCAGCTCCTAATCCCCCAAGACAAAGGTGCTGCCCCCTTTTCAGCACTCACATCCAGCATTGCCATCTCGGGATGGGTTTTTCAAACACAAGCAGCATGAGGTAGCAAGCATGGTGTGACAGGCCCAGGGCCATGAGCAGCTGGCTGCTGGAGAAGCAGCACAGGGCAGGCACATCCGTGGGTGGCACCATGACAAGCCAAAGCAGCTGCAGCTGCTACCCCCAACAGCCCCGGCCCAGATGGCATTCAAATCTTCCCGGATACTATTGGGGTTCCCGATGCCCATCACTCACCCGCTCATTAGCACGGGCTTGTTTGTTACTCAGGGAATAAGGAGAGGGGGTGGGGGAATGTAGATCCAGGGTGGGCACCGCCTCCCATCCAGAGTCCACCTGACTGCAGGCCAGCAAGCAAGCCCAAGCAGCTCTGGCTGCACTTTCTATGTATACTTTACACAAAGGTAGCAAACAGAGGTCAGCATTAGCTGTTGTGATATAAAAGTCTATGTCCCATTAAGACCTTCTTAAAATGCTGTTGTCTTAAGCCCTCTTTCTTCTAATAAAATTTATACAAATAAAAACATACAAGCTGAACTACTATAAATGAAATATTAGGATTTTTTAAACCCATAAACAGACATGAAAACAGTCACTGTTTGATTGCAGAGAAAGTGAGATTCTAAAGCAGCTGACCCCAAAACAGCCTCACCAAACCCCAGGCAGGCCAGGCAGTCTGAACACTACAAGGCCACGTGATGGTCACAGAGGATGGCAGCTCCCATGAGTATTCTCAGGCACTGTGTTCCTTCTCACTCACAGTCTCAGATGCCTCCTCACCAATACCCTGTGAGGGGAGGCCCCGCCTCACTAGAGCACAGGAGGTTCCTGAGCTCTTCCCAGAAAATCGTCATCAAAGGGTGGAGCTAGGGGAAGCCCAGACAGATCAAGTGAGTCCCTCAGATCTCCTTAACCTCCCTCAGCTTCTCCACATGGGTCCCTGAGGGAAAGTGAGCAGCCTCATATCTCCCTTGATAGGGTTCCAGTCCTGTCAATCTGGACTCTGTCATTTTATGCTACATTAGAGTGTGATAATGCAACCCCAGTTCCCTTATTTGCCATCTCTCCATGCCAGGCCAGGCCCAGAGCCCTTTGCTGACACAGCCCAGGGGATGCTCGAGGCCCACCTCGGCGCAATCAGTGAGAAGGGCAAGGAGGTGCAAGTAGACACAAATCCCCATGGACACGGCCTCAGGCATGTTCCACAGGCTCAGGGCCTCCCTGATGAGCTCACGGCCCTCCTTCAGGCAGCCTGCAGAGCACACCCCCAGAGAGCAGTGCTCAGATAAGCAGGCAGGCCCCACATCCCCCACCCCATGATGCTCTTTTCCACTTTGCAGGGTTTCTGCACTGGCCAGTCGCCACTGCTTTCTGGTGGGATGTCCGAGTTGAAGTGAGTGTTGAAGGCCATATAGCTGATGGAGCTGACTGCCTTGCACATGTTGTAAATCACCTCCTGGCTCCAAGGGTCAGCTGTGGAGACTCAGCTTGATGGCAGGTATCCGCACTCCACCATCAGTGGTGCTGGGCTGCCGTGATCTGCACCTTCCAGCTCCTTGCTGAGATGTCTGCTTCCTTCTCTAAGGGACTGGGTCACGAGGCACCCCTTGCAAGGACCAGCCACCAGAACAGGCTGGACACTCTTCCTCAGCCTCCCCAGAAGCCCCGCATGTGCTGTCACCTGTGTGATGATCTCCGTGGTAAGATTATGGGAAATTTTTTAAAGCAACTTTTCCTCTCTCATTTCTCTATCTTTTTTTTTTTTTTTTTGAGACGGAGTCTTGCCCTGTCGCCCAGGCTGGAGTGCAGTGGTGCGCTCTCTGCTCACTGCAAGCTCCGCTTCCTTGGTTCACGCCATTCTCCTGCCTCAGCCTCCCGAGTAGCTGGGATTACAGGCGCCTGCCACTACGCCCGGCTAATTTTTTTGTATTTTTAGTAGAGACGGGGTTTCACTGTGTTAGCCAGGATGGTCTCAATCTCCTGACCTCGTTATCTGCCCACTCGGCCTCCCAAGGTGTTGGGATTACAGGCGTGAGCCACCGCGTCCACCCCTCACTTCTTTATCTTAATAACAGCACTGATAACTTTTAAGCCCTAGTAAGCTGAAACTGCAAGACAAATTGATCTTCTGCCTTAGAAGGGCCATCTTAGGACAGTGTCTGCCCAGGTAAGAGCCCCACGGTTGTTAATGGAAGCAGGGAGCTGGATGGGCCTGGCCCCATAGCCTAGTGAAAAGTAGAGCCCTCTCATTCCAGAGAATCAAAGTCTCAGAGGCCGGGAAAAAGGTGCTTGGGTGGTCTGCCAAGAAGCAGAAGGCTAGAAGGCCTTGCAAGGAATCCCAACAACCTTCAAGAAGCCTGAGAGGGCTGGGCTCATTCCAGCTTTCTTTGCTTTCATCCTGTCAACAAGAAAACCTACTCACAGATGGCAGGAGGGCCTGAGGCTGCCAGTTATGCACCAGGGGCTATAGGCACCTTGATTGTGGCTCTTTCTTGAAGAAGCTGCTCAGGCTGGTTCTCGAAGAGCAGTTCCCTCATTATCCACTGGTCTTGTTCCAGCCCCAGGTCTGCATAGGGACTAGAGAGGGAGGCAAGGGCTAGTCCTGTGCCCCACAACCTGCTTTGAGACATCTCTTTTGTTACTTCCTCATGGACAGCCTCAAACTTCCAAATGAACAGACCAGCATGGAGCCTCCAGGAAAGTGCACAGAATTCTGTCTAGTACCCAGATGGAAGGGAGTTCCCAGTGAAGGCAGGTCCAGGCTGCATTCACCTCTTCAAAAATGTTCTCCTCATAGTCCAGCCTCAAGGTGTACATCCTCTGTACATGGCAGGCTCTGCCTGGGGAGCCGTCCAGCTGCGCACCTGCAATGTGGTGGTGACCCTCTTGAATGGGTGGTTCTGGGCCCCATGGCAGGCAGCAGAGAGGGAGATGCTCAACCACCAAGCCCAGAGCCCTGCCACAGGCTTCCGTGAAGCCTCCACCTGCTCTGGGTTCTTGCCCTGAGAGGCTGCCCTGAAGTCAAACAGAAGCAGGTGGGCCTCTCTTCCAGGGCTGCTCTCTCCCCCACTGACAGCTCCCTAGAGGGGGACTCGGACAGCGGGGACAGATTCTTCAGGCAGAAGCACTGGAGTTTAGGCTGACCGGTTCATTCCATACCCCCACATGACATGACACAAGGCAGGGGCTGTGGACAAAGGCATTGCCTTTTCTTCTGGCATGAGGAATGGCTTAGGAAGCAGGGGCTGGTGGGGCTGGGGTTGAGCGATAGGCTGTGGGCCACAAGGAGTGGTTGAACACCGAGTAAGTGTCCTGGTTATCTGTCCACAGACCCAGAACAAGTGGCATCCCAGGAGCCTGGGAGGGGCTGGCAGAGACTTACTGGTTCCAGGAAATGCCCCATGTGGATGCAGTAATGCTGCCTGCTGGTCCTTGGCTGTAATTACAAACAGGTACGTGAGGTCCCCATGCATCTTGCAGCTCTCAGAGAGTGGGTTCCAGCTGCTCATGGTAAGCACTTTTAGTCACTGAACGTGCTTCAGGAATGGCCAAGCTTGATTAAGCCAGGGCTCTTGCTGTGAGACCCTCCACCCAACTGAGGACCCTCTTCCTTGTTCCCCCTGGCAGTTTCACCTTCCAGTTCTGGTTCTGGAGACACGATGGCCCCTCTTGGAACCCCAGGAGAATATGCTCAGGTGAAAAACAGTTGACTGGGCCCATTTCCAAGCCATTCTTCTATTTTCCACTGTTTGAGGGGCCGAGGCCGGTGATCAGCACAGGACCACCCATGGCCAGCTGTCTGCACCTAAATGTGATGCTGGTCTGGATGTCTCAGGGCCAGAACCCTCCAGGTGAGATGGCTGGTCCTCAGCACCTGGCTTCTATGCTCCTTTTTCCTCTGTTCAATCCTGGCCCCAATGCCTCCCGCAACTCTCAGGTCACCATTGGAGAAGATGCTCAGGAAGAACAAGCAGCGGCAGTCAACCCTGCTGAAGGCGGCAGATGGGTCCAGGCTCTTGAGCTGGTCTTGGACATGGTACATGTAGATGCAGGCTCTGAGCAGTGTATGTAGCTGTTTCTGGAAGGAGGGGAAAAGGGTGTTACCAGGGTCCTACACCCTGGAATGACCCATCTAGGACAGTTAAATAGTTTGCAAGGTGCTATCATGTGTGATTTTAATTTTCAACTTTAGGCTTTCATTTTCAAATTCCACAATAAACACAAAAGGTGGGGTTCTGGTTTTAACACACACACACACACACACACGCACTCTCTGTCTCTCTCTCTCCTTCCTGCTAGTGGGCAAGTATCCTTATTCAAAAAGCCTTCTGCCAAATGCCTCTGAAGCCCAGGCAAGGCTTGGGGAGCCACAAGGCCACTTCCTCTTTGTGCACTAGTGTCTTGGGTAGGCATAGCCTTCAGGGCTATGGGGCCTCCATCACCTTGCCCTGCTGTCCAGGGGCAGCCCTCATATAGGGGTGTCCTAAGAACTTTTCAGGGCCCTCAACTTCAGCACTGTCTTCCAACGTGTATTACACGATATGTTAACGGTGGTTCTTTCGGGAAAGAGGAAAGGTTCTGTGATCAACTACGGGACCATTGACCTGCAGATCGTTTTTACAGTTGCTCTTAACAAGCAGGTGGGCCCTGGGAACATGAGCAGCTTCCCCGCAGGTAACTTGAGTGCAGGAGAGCTTTGGCTTTACAACCATGCCTATCTCACCTCAGCAGTCGGCGAGCTGCACTGGGCAGACTTCCCTACTCAAAGGCTGTGACGCTTTTCTTTCTTCTATTTAAATACATTATTTTTCTGTATAGAATTTGACTGGGCTGATATCAAGCCCGGCTTAGTACTGCCTGATTTTTTTTAGAATCAGAACTCTGTTCTTTAACTCATGAGATAAGAAGTTAGAAGGCTCTGGTGTGACAGCCTGAGAAGCAGAGCTGCGCTCCAATCCCACCTCCATGTGTTCATCTGTGAAGCAGAGCCCTCAGAGGAGTGGAGAAGTGCTACCTGGCCCTGCTTCTGGGGGTCCTCCCCAAGGCAGTCCACCCAACTTCCAAACCAGCCTTCCCTCACGCACAGCCCTGAGCCCTCCTGCAGCTCCTCAATGTTACACATCTCTGAGAAGTGGTCCAGCATGTTGCTGTCCAGGTGCAGTGAGAAGCAGGTGCAGTGACATGTCTTCATGGACCATGAGCACCGGGTAAATCTCCTGCACCATTTCCTTGGGGGACACCTTCAGGGAGAAAGTCCCAACAACTGATGACAGGCCGCATGGCAGAAAGCAAGGACTTACCCTTTCCCCAGCCCAAAGTCCTGAGAATCATGCCAAAAATTCTTGGTTTCCCAGTTTTTGAAAATTTAAAAATTAAAATCCCAGGTTCCGTCTATACAGGCCATGCCCACCTGCACCTGTGTGTGTGTGTGTTTGCGCGTGTGCAGAATAGAGCCTGGTCCATTGACTATTCCTGCAGACCAAGAAGAGTCCCTATGCAGAGTAAGGGGAGATGGAAGAAATGAGGGAGAGAAAATGGCAGCCTTGCCTCCTCCCTTGACCAGTGCTAAGGCCCCCAGGGCAAATGGCTTTTGCCTTCAACTTCCCCTTAACAACATACAAAATATATTCATTTTTACTTTCCTCACTTTCTTAACATTATAAATTGTATCTTTATATATTGTGTGTATTTTCTCAGAGATTTAAGAATTTTATGTACCATTATAGTAGAAAATTGTGTATCTGTGTATATATTTACATTTAACAGAGCTTTATATTTTCATGTGGTTTGATGATGCTGTCCAGCATCATTTAATTTTTCAACATGATTAACTGTCTTTAGCATTTTTTTCCTAAGGTTATTCTAGTGGTTAACAACCTTAGCTTTTTTATTTTGATCTTTGAAAGTCTTTATTTTTTTCTAGTTTTTGAAGTACAATATTTCCCAGATCAATTATTCTTGGTTGCTAGTATTTTTTGTTTCATCACTTTGAAATGTGGAAAGTTCTCAGCATCCTCCCTTTTTCTCCCAAATAATGTTTATGCCATTTTCTCCCTATATTCTTTTTAAAAGACTCTTTCTCTGAATGTATTGGTCAACCTGTTTGGTCCAGTAAATCTTATATTTCACCCATATTTTTCCCTTTCTTTAAATTATTAGTTTCCAGGACTCAATATTTGTGAATAATATATGTTCAATTTTCTTTTTTTCTGCTCCATTGTTTGCTGTTGTGTGTCTCTGTAGTGAATTTATAAAACTCTGTTATTGTATTCTTCAACTCCATGATTTCTGTTGGGTTTTTAGAAATAGCTTTTATTTCTTTGCTGATATCTTATTTTGCTCATTCATTATTTCACTCAGTTGTCCATTTTTATTATATTTTTGTTCATTGAGGATGCTTAAGATGATTATTTTAAGTTCTCTATCAGATATGCAAAAAATCTTCATTTCTTATGTTTCAATTTCTGGATATTTATGTTTTTCTTCCAGTGGGGAATATTTTCTGCCATCTCTGTGTGCCTTGTGATTTTTTTTTTAATGAGATCTGGGGATCTATTGAGCACCCATCAAATCTAGCATTTAGAGACTGGCTTAGTAAAGGAGGATACTGACAGCAATAAGTCAGGCTATAGATTATAGGTGCTTCACAAGCACATTCTCAGATACGTTTTCTCTGGACTTGTGTGTGTTTCTAAGTTAAAGATAATTTTTTCTCAATTTTTTTAGATTCTATTATCTATTTTCTTCCCCAGTTGACTGTCTGTGGTATTGCAGTTTCTCTAGTAACAAGAATTCATCTTTCTTCTCAGCAGACACAAACTGTCATCTATGTGACTCCATCATGTCCTTGAACTCCACATCAGGAGAGACAGAATCGAGTCATCAGACAATCTCTCAGAAACCAAACATTTCAACACATATTCTACTGTTTTCATTCTCTCCTGAGGGAGATACTGGGAGTTGGGCATTTTCTGGTGAGCCCAGTTACTGTTCTGGATAAGAAAAGAAACTGTAGTGGACAGTCTGTAAGCCAGACTTGATCACCTTTCCGCAACGATGAAAAAATTTCTGAAGTGTAAAAAGAGATGAGACAACAGCCATGTACAAAGCAAGGTGAAAATAAATGAGCAGGTAACACATGGGAGAGGTTCAAAGGTCACAGACAAGGCCAGAGTTTGAATATGGTTTGGTCATCTCTGCTTCAGTGGAAATTGTTTTGGAAAAGCCTACTTTTATTTTTCTTGCTGTTACAGAGGACCGTTTCCTGTCTTATGCTTATTCTACTCTGCAATCCTCTAAGGCCTTTTCTCTCCCTTCCAGAATCTTCCAGTGCATTCGCACTGAGAGCCAAAATTCTCCCAGAATCTTGTGGGAACCTAAATCATCTGACTAGTTTGTCAGTGCTTTTGGGGATCTGGGAAAATCTGTGCACACTTCTGGAGACCACTGTTATGCTATTTTTTATGAATCTGTTGTGCCTCTAGTCAGAAGTGTGTGAGGGTAGTTGTGGAAGATTGGGATTTGGTTTAGAAATTCCAGGAACACCAGAGACAGATGACAGCTGTTTTCTGCTTTATAATGTCAAGTCTTGTGAAGGCTAAAACATAATTCTACAAAAAATTAGCCTGAAAAACTTTCTAGGCAAAAAAGTATTTTATTAAATAGGAAAATCTAATTATTTTATTTTAAAATTTTCTTTTACTTAGTAGGACCTAATCATAGAAATGTAAACTCTATATACCAACAGCCTCTACTGTAGGGTGGTTTATTGTATGTACTTATTGTACAGATTTCTTACAAAAATTTTTCCCATAAGGAAAATTAAAACATTATTCAACATATATTGAATTCTCAATTATTACCTTATTTCTCACTTATTATTTTATGATTCCATCTTCTTTAATATGAAGATTACTATGACTGTGTTTTCACTTTCTGAATTGTCATATGTCACATTTCTCTGTGATTTCAGTTTCAGAAGTTCTAAAATAGCATGCTGAAATGTATGTTATGTATAAATTATATAATTAATAATTTATTAAAATATTTGGCTTGGATGTTTAATTGACTGTAGTCACAATGTTACTATTAGCAATTTATTTCAGTTTCTTCAATTTTTATTTGAATAATAGTACAATTTATTGCCAATTTTTATTTTATATATCAATGTTTTATACTGTATTTACAATATTTATATTGTTACTGTATTTAGAAATGTAAGACTTTTCTCCTAAAGTCTAGATTACAGCCTTACATTTTGTGTAAGAAAAGCAGCAATGCATCAGTAGCATAATTTAAAAGTTTCTCTAGTATTACTTAAATGCTTATTCCTTGAAACTTTTTCATCACAGCTCTTTATGATAATTATAATGTGTTTTCTCTAAAATATTGTTGACTTAACTGTATCCAAATGATTCAAAATTTATACATTTCACGGATTCACAGGAAGAGTTGAAAATTGTAGTTACCTAGGATTCTTTTTCAGTAGGAAACAATGTTTATTCAGGATTTTATAAAGTTTCTCTTAATTATGTTTTATAATTTTATGCTTCTGTATTTTTTAGAGTAGGCTGTCTCACATCAGTTAATTGTGTTTTTAGTTTCTACTTATTTATTATGATTTTGAATTACATTATTCAAATAAGAATTCTGGGGGTTGTTTCTTTTAACTTTGTTTTGCAATTTTGTATCTCTGTGTTTCATGTTTTAGGGTAGGGCACCTTACATCAGTTTATTGTTTTTAGTTTTAATTTATATAATATAAATTTGAATGACAATATTCAACTCTGTACAACTTAAGACAGTGTGGGGCAAAAGTCAAATATGAACCATCCCTATGTCTTTTGTTAATATAACGATTTAAGTGTTTGTTTGCTTGTATAAATATTGCCCCTGTTTCGTTTATGGCTTGTATATTTTCTTCTTGGTTGATGGCAAATAATTGATTCTGTCTAAGTGAGTAGTCATGGAAATTGTCTTAATTTCAACATCTATTCTTTATATTATCTTAGTGTGAAAGAAAGACTTATGTGATTTGAAGATAATTTTTCAAAAACTTTGTAACTCTATCTCTTTCAGGTGTCTTTTTTTTTTTCTTACAGAATCTCACCCTGTCGTCCAAAGTGCAGTGGCACAATCTTGGATCACTGCAACCTCCACCTCCCAGGTTAAAGCAATTCTCCGCTGCTGCCTCCTTAGTAGCTGGCATTAAAGGTGTGCACCACCACGCCTGGCTAATTTTTGTCTCTTTCGTAGAGCTAGGGTTTCCCCCATGTTGGCCAGGCTGGAATTCAACTCATGGACCCAAGTGTTCTGCATGCCTCAGTTTCCCAGTGTGCTGGCATTACAGGCATGAGCCATCGCTCTTGTCCCTTGGATGTCATTTTAAATTTTGATTGTGGTAAAAATACATAACATAAAATTTAGAATCTTTAATTTTTTTATACAGTTCAGTCATGTTAATTGTATTTACATTGTTATGCAACATATTTGTAAAACTTTCTTCTCTTGCAAAACTGAAACTCAATACAAATGAAATGACAACTACCCATTTTTCTTACCACCTGGCCTCTGATAAAAATCATTCTATTTTCTCTTTCTAAGAGTTTCAATACTTTAGATATTACATATAAGTAGAATCAGACTATCTGTTTTATTGTGACTAATTTTACTTAGCATCATGTTCTCAAGATTTATCTTTATTGTGGATGTTACAAGATTTTCTGCCTTTAAAAGCTGAATAATATTCCATTACTTTTATATTACAAATTGTATTTATTTATTTATTCTGTGAGGAAAGTTTATGTTGCTTTCACCTATTGGCCTTTGTGAATAATGCTGCAATGAATATGGGTGTGTAAATAACTATTTGTTCATATGTGAGAGGTTTACATCTGTGCTACCGTCTGTTTTATTGGAAAAATTTTCTGTCTTTATGTCAGAAACAAACTGTTTTCCTTACTGTTGTTTTGTAATGTTCTTTGAAATCAGAAAAGTTGAGATCACCAACATTGTTGGTTTTTTAAACATTTTTGGGCTTTTTATGGTCGCTTGAGATTCGATATAATTTTTTGGTTGTTTTTTCTATTTCTGAAAAAAATATTATTTTAAAAGAGATTGCATTGAATCTGTAGCTCGCTTTAGGCATCATGAACATCTTCACAATATTGAGTCTCACAACCCTTACACATGAGCATGCTCAAAAGTGAGTTGTTTAATTTCCATATATATGTTGCTATTTTTGATTTCTTCTGTTATTGATTTCTAGTTTTATTCCATTTTGATCAGAAATAATAGTCATTGGAAGGCTAAACCACTTTGGGAAGTGACCTCCATTATAGAACATTACAAAGACATGTGAAGGCACCGCTTCTTCCCTGATGGGCTACAGGGATGAGTTCTCTGAGATGACACATTGCAGACAAATGCAGGGAACAATGTAATCTCTTTTTCATGTAACCTCTTCCCTATTTTTGTAGAGTATTAGTGATAGTGGTGGTTTTTAAGTCTTGGAGAAGGTCTGGCAGTACCACGAAGCTGTCTACTAGAGATGATACCGGGGTGAATAATTAAAACTGTACAAACTGTAGTAACATGAATAAATACAGCCTAGTGTAAAGGAAAAACAACACAAAGGCCTTTTCTGATATTTCTACAAGTATGTAAAAAGGGACTTTACACCTAACCAAGTTGCCACTGGGACTAATGAAGGCCAGACTTTTGGGGAGCAGAACTTTGGGTCACTCATGGAAAAGCCCTAAGAGAGAGCCAGAGAAATTCCATATTTGGGTCTGGATCCTGGGCCCATCCTGGTTTTGTCAGGCCCCTGTCTGTAGAGACCCCCATGTGCCTGCTCTCACCATAGCTCACTGTATGCCATGCTTGGTGAACCTACCCCTTGTCCAAGGAGATGGGGGAGTTGAACCCATCAAACAGCTGCTCACTCATTTTAATGCAGCTCTACAAAGAGAATTCCCAGCACAGAAGCCAAAAAAAAAAAAAATAGAAGTTAATGGTCTGCTTTGTTTTTACCACCAGGTGACATTCCCATTAGAAATTCTGTTTCCTAGATCAGGAACATAGGAGCATCCACATGGACCCCCAGCCAGTGAGGAAATCAGAGGACAGCTTAAGACCTTGGGAGTCACATCTGAGTAGACACACTTGGACTCCAACACTCAACTTTGTATTCTACCATCCATGATCTTGGTATGAACCACCATGGTTCCGATGCCTGACAACCTGCCCCTGTCAAGAAGAGCTTCCTTCTTTCCTGCTCCCCCTGCAACACATGTAATTGTTGGCAGGCTGGGTTTGCTGAGATGTGATGACAAGGGAGGCCTGGTATGGATGGACCTGCCCTGGGCTACACTGTGTTACCTGTGGTTGCCTCTTGCCAAATGGTCAGAGGTATCAAGGATGCGGGCTGAGCCAATGTGTATATCAGAAAAGGCTCTCACTTTGAGCCTTTCTCAGGCAACAGCTTAGGAATGTAGCACACGATGAGAACACAGTGCTCTCTCAAGCATCTCCCATGAAATGAGCTAGACACAGGGCTCTCTCTAGTTTGTGGGTCTCTGCTTCCCAAATTTCTAAATTCTGTCAGGTTCTGTCACAAAGGAAGCTTGTTAACTTCTTCAAGATTCCATCCCTTGAGCCCTTTTTTTCCACAAATCTATGCAAGGCCCTGTAGTGCTGCTGATTGCTCACCCTTGTCTCCCATGTCAACTCTTTACCTGCACACAGTTATGCGAACACAATTATGCTCCTTACTCTTCAAAAAGATCTAAATGCAGCCAGGGCCCCAGGTTTGAGGAAACAGATTTGGGTTAAAACCTTCTTTTTCTTTTCATTTCTGTGACCATATAAAAGTCCTTGTGTGCTTCAGGTCTCCCCAGCCCTGAAGTACGCATAATGGGATTATGCCAGCATCAACTTCCAAAAGCATTCACTGGGGATATATGAGATAGAATGAATAAAAATCGGTTGGGTGCAGTGGCTCATGCCTATAATCTTAGCTCATTGGGAGGCCAAGGTGGGCGGTTCACTTAAGGCCAGGAGTTTGAAACCAGCCATGGCCAACAAGGCAAAAACTCTTCTCTACTAAAAATGCAAAAATTAGCCAGATGTGGTGATGCATGCCTGTAATCCCAGCCACCAGGAGGCTGAGGTGTAAGAATCACTTGAGCCCAGGATGCAGAGGTTGCATTGAGCCATGATTGTGCCATTGCACTCCAGCCTGGGTGACAGAGCAAGAGGCTATCTCGAAAAAAAACTATATATATATATATACACACACACAAGCACACACACACACATATATACATATAGTGTGTACATATGTGTGTGTGTATATATATATATCACGGCCTGGTGTCCTATTTAAATAATAAAATATATATAAATTTCGAGATGGAAGCATTACATGGAGGGGTGGGAGGGAGCATGGCCTGCAACTCAAACAGGCCTGGGGTCCAGGAGTGTGATCTTGGGAAAGGCACTTCCCCACTGGCCTTAGTTTCCTTTCTACACCACAAAGAGGATGAAATTAAAAGAAAATCAGTGTCCTCTGGCATTAAATATTCCAGTGCCTGTTCATTATATTTAGAATCGTATCCGTATGCCTCATCTCAGCCTATGTGGTGGGCGTCCCCACCAACTTTACTCCCCACTACATCACTAAGTTGTCAGTGACTCAGTCTGTTATTTTAAAAAGTGGCTCACAGCTCAGAGCCTCAGAAGCCAGTACTATAACACTGGGTTATTGAGCAAATATATATATGTGTGTGTTTATAGTGTGTTTTCTAACAAACAGATAGGATTCCAGCTCAAGTCTGCTCCCGGTGTTTACTTTAAGATAGTAATATTCTTAGAAAAGTTTAGGAGGTGGGTTCTGGATTAGTAGAGAATTGCTGAAAAGAAAAGTGCATGGAAAGTCACCGGGCATGAACCGCCATCTTTTCTTGCTTACTCACAGGTCACACGTGCAAATTTGGAGTGAGCTAGTATAAAACATGTGATGGAAATTTGGGCTCTGACCTCACTAAGCTTATCTCACAGAGACTCCAGTTGACTATATGGGTTCCAACCAATTTTAGCCAGTTTTTAAAAATCTCATAAGTGGAAGAAATTTCAGTATTTCAACAAGTTGTATCTTTTCTTATCTGTCATTCTGCAAACTAAAGAAATCCTGCCAATCATTGGTTTAACTGTTTGGGGACATGGTTCTAGCTCCGGTCAAAGAGAATACAACAAAAATGATAGGGTAACACTACTGTCTTAATTCAGGCTTCTATATTAAAAAACATAGATGAGGGAACTTATGAACAAAAGACTAGTTCTGCAGGCTAGAAATTTGACATTGGGTTCCAGCATGGTTGGGGTCTGGTAAGGACTCTCTTCTGAGTTTCAAACTCCAGACTTCAGGTTGTATTCTCATTTAGTAGAGAGAGGGAGAGACAGCCCTCTGAGGTTTCTTCTACTACAAAGCCAATAATCTCTATCATGAGGGCCTCATTATTAGGATTAATTACCTCTCACCTCCTAAGGCCATTACACTGGGGATTAAGGTTCTGGCATGTGAATATGGGGGAATAACATAGCCTATTGCAACTTCCAAGGTTACAGTTTTGTAAAAGCTATTATTTTCCTCCTACTTGCTCTGTCCTGTGCTTCCTCTCTCTATCTCTCTGTCTCCCTTTCTCTCTTTTTCTGTGCATACGTCTGTCTTTCTCTTTCATTTTCCATCTCTGTATTGTAATCCTCAAGCCAAAGAAGTGATCTGCAGTGTCCTAAGATGCTCTAGGCACAGACCCACATGATAGAGAACTGAGGAGATGCCCAGGCCAATCGAGAGGAAGGAGCTCGGGCTCTCAGTTCACACTGAATCGTGCCAATTTCCATGAGACAGATTGGAGGCTGATCTTCCCCAATCCAACTTCAGTTGAAATCACAGCCCCAGCCTCGTAAGAGACCTTGAGGCAGAGGAACCCAACTTAGCTATGTCGACATTCTGGTTCACAAAAATTGTGAGATAGTATTTGTTGTCAAAAGGTGCTAAAATTCAGGGCCATGTTGTCAGCTAGGAGCAAATGACTAACCTCCTCTTTCAGGCCCCAGGATCCTCCCTCCCCTCTGTTCCTTTCTTTCTCAGGCTGCCTGCAGCCACACTGGTCCCTTTCTAAACTCCTCTGTGGAACTCACCTGTGCCTGTGAGTTTCTTCACAAGAAGTGGCTTCTCCCTGACACACCTTCCACATCTGTGCAGGACTGGCTCTCTGTTGTCATTCTGGTCACAACATAATGTCACCTCAGTGAGGCATTCATGTCCCTCCATGCAATGTGTCCCCAGCCTTCCCTCCCAATATTCTACTTTATTTCCATTATAAAATGCTCTTTTCTTTCCCATGTACTTGCTTTAGTGTTTTTGTCCAGCAGTGCTCAGACTGTAGGCTCCCCGTGGGAAGGCAAGGATAACATAATTATTTTCGGTACCACATGTGAACCTACCAAGGTAGCTGCCACAGGGGGAGTGCTAGGGGAAGAGTCACTAAGTAAAATTACACGGAAAATTGAAGGGGACCAGCCTCTCCACACCTGTGGGTATTTCTCATCAGGCGGGAGGAGAGACTGAGAAAAGAAATAAGACACAGAGACAAAGTATAGAGAAAGAAAAGTGGGCCCAGGGGACCAGCACTCAGCATACGGAGGACCTGCATCGGCACCGGTCCCTGAGTTCCCTTAGATTTTATTGATTATTATTTTCACTATATCAGCAAGAGGAATGCGGTAGGAGAGCAGGGTGATAATAGGGAGAAGGTCAGCAAGAAAACATATGAGCAAAAGAATCTGTGTCATAATTAAGTTCAGGGGGAGGTACTATGCCTGGATGTGCACATAAGCCAGATTTATGTTTCTCTCTGCCCAAGCATCTCAGTGGAGTAAAGAATAACAAAGCAGCATTGCTGCCAAAATGTCGCCTCACGCCATAGGGCGGTTTTTCTCTTATCTCAGAATTGAACAAATGTACAATCGGGTTTTATACTGAGACACTCAGTTCCCAGGGGCAGGCAAGAGTCAGTGGCCTTCCTCTATTTCAAATGCAAGAGGCTTTCCTCTTTTATTAATCCACCTCAGCACAGACATTTCATGGTGTCGGGCTGGGGGACGGTGAGGTGTTTCTCATCCCACAGGCCATATTTCAGACTATCACATGGGGAGAAACCTTGGAAAATACCCAGCTTTCCAGGACAGAGGGCCCTGCGGCTTTCCGCAGTGCATTGTGCCCCTAGTTTTTTGTGACTGGAGAATGGCGATGACTTTTACCAAGCATACTGCTTGTAAACATTTTGTTAACAAGGCACATCCTGCACAGCCCTAGATTCCTTAAATCTTGATTCCACACAACACATGTTTTTGTGAGCTCAAGGTTGGGGCAAAGAGGTTGGCGCAAAGTTACAGATTAACAGCATCTCAGGGCAAAGCAATTGTTCAGGGTACAGGTCAACATGGAGCCTCTTATGTCTTCTCTTTCTACATAGACACAGTAACAGTCTGATCCCTCTTTCTTTTCCCTACAGAAAATCACAAAGCCCTTCTCCCTGCTTTGTTCACCCAATAATGAGATCATGAATGATAACAGGACCTCAGCGTGACTCTCTCCCTGGCTCCAGCTGCTCCAGTAAAGCCCCGTGGACACAAGAAACACGGGAGTCTGCCGCCCCTAAGGCCATGCTAGCACTGCAGCCCAAGGCCAAGCATCACGGAACAGGTAGCTGTATTGGAGGATTCTCAAGGCAGTGGCTCTTCAGGGACCCCTGGGGAAAAGGAGCAGTATTTGAAGACTCCAAGGACCATACAAGTGACTTCAGAAGCCTCCCTTGATTCCTATTTTCCTCAGCCTCTTGGGGTGTGCTGTGCACTCATGAAATATTTTCACAGAATTCAGAGACATTATTTTCTCCCACTTCCAAATGACGACCTAAAGGACCCCCAAAAAACTAGTATTTTTTTCTGGGCCCCACATTCCAGAGCGCGGTGCATTGTCACATTCTGCTTTATTCCAAGTCCTCATCTGCCCAAGTCTCCAGGCCTCTCTCTTCTCTGAAGGACTCTAGAAACTGAAAAGCCTCTTCCCAGAGTCTCAAAGCACAGTGAGTTACCAATGAAGAGCCAAGGAGAGCAGACACTTATGAGTATCTGGAATCCTTGATATTATTCCCTTCAACTACCCCTATTTATGAGGGAGAAAATGGAGGCTTTCTTTCCCGTAGCCTCTCTTGATATCATGCGGGGTGGTTGGGGAGGGCATAGCTCATTTTAGTTCCAGGTGCCCAGAGAGGTGGGAGTCACAACCCCAGTCCTGTCTGTTGAAACAGCTGGGGAGGTCCCCAGGCCTGGCAGAAGCCAGGAAACCTGAGGATCCTTCAGCCCATGCTGTCAGCTCCTGGACATGTAGCTGGGGGAGTGGATGCCTCTGCCTCATGGCAAAGCTGCCTCTACTATTTCTTCCCCTTTTGTCACTTCTCAGGTTTTCTCTTCCCTAACCTCATCTCCATGATCTCCACCTTAGAAGCGTGTGTGGTGTGTGTGGTGTGTGTGGTGGTGTGTGTGTGGTGTGTGTGTGTGGTGTGTGGTGTGTGGTGTGTGTGTGGTGTGTGTGGTGTGGGTGGTGTGTGGTGTGTGGTGGTGTGTGTGGTGTGGTGTGTGGGTGTGTGTGGTGTGTGTGGTGGTGTGTGGTGTGTGTGTGGTGTGTGGGTGTGGTGGGTGGTGTGGTGGTGGTGGTGGTGTGGGTGTGTGTGTGGTGTGGTGGTGTGTGTGTGTGGTGTGTGTGGTGTGTATGTGTGTGTGTGTGTGCCTGCACAGCAATGTGAGAATATGGAATAGTAGAGAGCCCAGGTAGAAAGTAGAGCACAGGGTTTTCCAGGACTTAGGGGCTCTCATTTCCAAAGCAAACCTGATGGGTGGGGTGCATGCAAGGCCTAGGAAGCTGGCTCCCTTCCTAATACTCTGTGTTCTGCCCAGTTTCTGGGATCTGGACCAGTCTTTGGCTTTTTTGGGGCCTCAGTCTTCCTGTTGTAAAACGAGGAGTTGGACACAAAACTGTAGAAGCACATGTTCAGTGAGGAGAGGGTGTCATGCTCAATACCAGATACAATATTGGCATGCGGTGAGTTTGGGCAGACTTAGGTGCCCATGGGTGTTCAGGCCTCCAGACATGGCCAATGCAGGTGAACACAGAGCACGGGGCGGCCAAGTTTTCATTCCAGGGATACGGGATAAAACAATGAACCACGGGCTCTGCTCTTGAGGCTGGTCCCACAAGATTTGCCCACCTTCAGCCACCAACTGTTTGTTGAATTTCATGTCCTGTGAAGCCCATGCCCACCCCCATTACAATGAGTGGCACAGGCCACTGGATCTGTAGGATAATGTCTTTTGCCTTTTTAAAAATTTTAACTGACTGGATGTTTCTTTTTTCTCTTTTTCTGTTTTGTTTTGTTTTGTTTCTAATTTTTAAGAGGTCTTTACAGGTCGGGTGTGGTGGCTCATGCCTTTAACTTCAGCACCTTGGGAGGCTGAGGCAGCTGGATCATTTGAGGTCAGGAGTTCAAGACCCCCCTCTTCAACACGGTGAAACCCCGTCTTTACTAAAAATAAAAAAGAAAATTAGCCGGGCGTGGTGGCACAGGCCTGTAGTCCCAGCTACTCAGGAGGCTGCGGCAGAAGAATTGCTGAAACTCAGAAGGCAGAGGTTGCAGTGAGCTGAGATCAGGCCACTGCACTACAGCCTAGGTGACAGAGCAAGACTCTGTATCAAAAAACAAACAAACAAAAAACAGAGCAAAAACTCTTTATATAGCGGAAATGTGAGCCCCTTTGTAATTTCATGAATTGCAAATATTTATTCCAATTTTGGAAATTCTCTTCTTATTGTGGTGCTCTCTTTAAGTTTGATTTGGAGGTTATTGTTGTATTATTTTGCTTTGTTTCTATGTAACTTCTTTGCAAATTGATTTGCAGATTCTATTTTCACAATACAATATTTTGGCAGAAATCTAAAAACTGTCTAATCAATTTAAAAATTTAAACACATATAAAAAAGCCAAGAACTGTAAAAACTATCCTGAAGAATAACAAGGTTTGTGAACTTAAAATGCCAGATATTCAGACTTAGATTAGAGCTATAGTAATAAAAGCTATGAATGGTAGTAATGCAAAAATAGGCACAAAGAAACTAGAAAAACTCGAGAGTCCAACTCAGACCTCCACATTTGGACATTTTGTATATTACAAAAGCGGCACAGAAGAGCAGTGGAGAGAAGACAGTGATGTCGGCAAATAGCCCTGGGTCAATGGTTACTTATGTGAGAAAGGAACACTCCTATCTTCCATTATTAACAAATTTCAATGACAGGTGGATTTTAAATTTTAAGGTGAAAGTTGAAAACAATATTTCTAGTAGATAACACAGATAAATATCTTCACGACCTTGGCACAGGCCACGATTTCTTAGGACACAAAGTGCATTAACCATCAAGATAAAAATATAACAAATTGGATCTTATTAGATTTAAAACCTTCTCTTCATAAAAAAAAACCTTCTAGAGAGTAGAAAGGAAAAAATACAGTGGAAATCAACATTTGCCATGTATTTGTGTGGCAAAAGCCTCATATCTAGATTATTTAACTAAATCCCATTAATTAATAAACAAAGATGTAATACATTGAAGAAAATTGGTAAACATGTGACTAGGGGTTCCAAATACAGAACCAAAGGGCCAAAAAGTAGATAAACATATCCACATCCTTATGCATCAGAAAACTGCGTATTACAACTACAATTGAATACCACCATGCAATTGTTAACATTTTTGAAAACTGACAAAATTAAGTACTAGTGATGATGTCAAGCAACTGGAACTTTCTTACACCGCTCTGTGTGTAAACTGTTATAACCATATTCAAAACCTCTTGAGCAGTATCACCTTACTTACACGATGTGCGTAAGCGCACTCTAGGACCCAGCAACGCCACTATTAGGTATATACACCCAACAGAAATGCCAGCATCTTGTGCAATGCAGAAAAGCTCGAGGAAGCATTATTTGGTAATTTTCTAAACTGAAAACAACTCAAATGTGCATCAATAATAAAATAAATAAATAAAACAACTGCATATTCCTTTATAAGGGTACATTATACTGATATAAAATTAATTACAGACATATTAAAATATATAAAAATCTCACAAACACAATTTAATTAGATTTAAAAGTCCTAGACAGAGAAATCAGACAGTAGAAAAAATAAAAAAAGTCATCCAAATAGAAAAACAAAGCTGAATTCTCTCTCTCCACTTGCAATATGAGTCTACGTAGCAATGCTAAATGTCTGCAAAACTACTTTTGGAGTAAACTTGAAAAGCCTCCTGAAATGGATAAACAAGTAAAGTTTTAGGACACAAAATCAATGTACAAAAATCAATAGCATTTCTGTGCGCCAACAACATTGAATTCCTGAACATTTTCTATTTTTATTACATTTTCAATTTCTTCCCTCAGTTGCCCATATATTTTTTGATTTTTTAGCTAAACTAATTTATTCCTCTGTGCAATTTCACCTGGTTAATAGGCCCCAGGGCCAAACAGTGAGAACAAAGTATTTGTCTGCATCCTGTTTCCTCATTTTGAAAACTAGTCTAGATGAAACCTTTACTTGTTCTAGGGAGTTGGCATGAAGAGAATTTATTTCCATTCTCAGCAGGGATGCCTGCCAGAAAGAGGGAGTTCCTGAGAGTGAGCCAGTTGTCCCATACATGCGGGGAATTCTCAGCCATGTTCGGTGACAACCACAAGCATTTTCACTCTGGTTAGACAGGACTCTAGATGGGTGTATGGGAAAAGAGCCAAACTAAAGGAGTCAAGTACGACATTGCAAAGATTTATGCATTTACGCAGGGAATATTTATTGTGTTAAATTATGTGCAAAACACTGCACAAAGAGCAATTAAAATGCAAATTATTCAGGCATTACCTTTACTTCGGGAAACTCACACTAGTCAGATTCTCTGAACCCCAGAACTTAACAACAACCTAGTAAAAGCTTGTTCAGAGTGGAGAGAGGGTGGGGGCAGGAAGGTAAGATTAAAAATCGGGCTGAGTGGATGAGATAATTACCCCCTGGTAATGCACTGGAAGTATGGATAAGTTTGGGATGGGTGAAGAAAAACGAGTCTCAGCAGAGGGTGCAGAAAAAAAAGGCAGAAACCCAGGAGGCTTATGCAGGAAGAAGAAGGAGTTTGCTGGACTGGGGAGAGTGACAGTAAAAAGCAGAGGATAATAGACCTCTGTGATCATCTAGGTACTGTGGGGTGGGTTAGTTGGAGGTTACAGAATCAGAGAGGTACTTTTGAACAGTAGGGTGGGTAAATAAGAGCTATATTTTGGAATAATTATGTAGCAATGGTGGTTAGGAGCAACAGAAACTCAAAGTATTACATAAATATGCTTTTTTCTTATTATTCCACACAAGACTTTAGCCTTTCCTCTTAAACTGAGAAAGGAGTGGTTTTCTATGATGTTTTTAAATTCTTACAGGCAAGCATTACTCTTTGCTGCCTTTAGTAAAGGTTTGTTTTAACCAAATCAAAGAAGATGAATGGATTTTCTTGCTCACAATGGTTCAGTGCAACATCTCATAACTTCTACTAGTTTTCAGAACATTTGACGTGATGCTCCTGACAGCCCAAAAGTATCCCCTTGGCAGAAAGAAACCAGCATTGACGGAAATAATTGGCTGAGCGTCAATACTCCATGGAGGGTGCTGCGCTTGCTAAGACTCCCTCCTCTGGGCTGGGCCTTCTACACCATGGGTGTCCTGCCGCAGCTGGAGCTGGAGCTTGGAAGGACCTCTATGGGTCTTCCCAGCACACAATAGGTGCCAATTAGCATGGCAGAATCCAGCTGCTCCCTCTCACCATTTTTTCTCCATTTGTCCCTTGTTGGGAAAGGAGAGTTTTGCAACTGAGTCAGCACAGGGTTGAAGTTCAAATCTCAGCTGATACTTGGCCCATGTTGACTTTTTTGAGAAGAACTTGGGAGAATAAAACATTAAAAAGGTCCTGGCCAGGCAAGGTGGCTCATACCTGTATTCCTGGCATATTGATAGGCCGAGGAGATAGAATTGCTTGAGGACAGGAATTTGATACCAGTCTTGTCAACATAGTGAGACCCCATTTATACAAAAATACTTGAAGCATTAAAAAAATTTAGCCAGGTGTGATGGTTCCCAAGTGTAGTCTCAGTTATGTGGGAGATTGAGGCAGAGGATCACTTGAGCCCAGGGAGTCTAGGCTGCAGTGAGCAATGATCATGCTACTGCACTCCAACCTGGGCAACCACGCAAGATGTTTCAAAAATAAAATCTTTTATTATTCTCCGCCCCTATAATCTCTCCAGATCTTGTGCACTATGTGGCAGAAAGACCAAACTCCCCCAAGAGTTTGGTTCTTGCTGAAGATTTGGTTTACTGCTGCTTGGCTGTCCCCTAGTATCCTCATTTTGTATAAAATAAGAACCCCTGGGTGAAATGGAGTTTCTCCCCAGCAGAGGGTCTCACCAAGTCCCCAGGATTGGCACTTTAGGTGGAGGCTTGCTTTTCAACCTCTGGGTAATAGTTGACACTAAAATTGAGAAAAGATTTCCATACACCAACTCCCTGAAAAGAGCATCCGGTCAGAAGACAAGATGTGGTCAGTGGCGAAGGTGACCCAGGCTGAGTGGGGAAGTCCACCAGCACATCTGAAGACTGAGCTAGGGGAGGGTTGCCCTGATGTTCACCCCTTCTGCCCTCCATACCTTCCTCTACTTTGCCCAAACTTCCCTCTAACCTCCCAGGACTTTCTTGACAGGAGTTTAATGAAGTAAAAGCTTTAAAATTCCTTTGATTATAAAAAATAACTTTATCGGTTCTCAAAATGTACTGATATGAAATTAGAATATCCATTCTTGAAATGTTTAAAAAGTAAATTAAGTGTAAGTTTATATTTAACTTGTTTGATTCCTAAATAAATAAAAAAAATTTGAAACAAGATCTTGCTCTGTCACCAAGGCTGGAGTGCAGTGATGAGATCTTGGGTTATTGCAACCTCTAACCCCTAGGTTCAAGCAATTCTCATGCCTAAGCCTCCCAAGTAGCTGGGACTACAAGTACACATCACCAAGTGGCTAATTTTTGTGTTTTTAGTAGATATGGGGTTTTGCCATGGTGCCCATACTGGTCTCAAACTCCTGGTCTCAAGTTATTCACCCGCCTCGGCCTCCCAAAATGCTGGGATTACAGGCGTGAGTCACCGCACCTGACCTTGACATTTTTTTAAACTATAGGCAAATTTAAATTACTCAGAAATAGCCAGAATTAACAGTTGAATACCCTGAATCTTTTTCTCATGCATAAGCCTGTCTAATCTTTCTATTTAAATTTAAGATTTGACTCAGTTCTAGTGTTTTAAAACCTGCTTTTTTCGTTTTTCTTTTTTTTTTTTTTTTGAGACAGAGTCTGGCCCTGTCGCCCAGGCTGGAGTGCAGTGGCGAAATCTCGGCTCACTGCAAGCTCCACCTCCCGGATTCACGCCATTCTCCTGCCTCAGCCTCCCGAGTAGCTGGGACTACAGGCGCCCGCCACCACGCCCGGCTAATTTTTTGTATTTTTAGTAGAGACGGGGTTTCACCGTGGTCTCGATCTCCTGACCTCGTCATCCGCCCGCCTCGGCCTCTCAAAGTGCTGGGATTACAAGTGTGAGCCACCGCGCCCGGCCTACATCCCATTTTTAACACACATCTGTAGCTCCAAAGAAGGGGTATACCTTGTTTACTTTTCTAATCCCTTATTATTAGAAAATTTTGTTTTTCCAATTCTTTGAGATAATAAAGTGGTTAAGGTTAGTATTTTGGTCCTCATTTAAATTTTCTAAGAGTTGCCTTTCTATCAGTGGCTAAATGACTGTTACAAGGAGAAGAGCCCTCCTGCAGCGGTGTGCCTGGGGTTGAGGTTTCCCTGCATAGTGCCTTCCTTGTGGCAGGTCCCCATGTGTCTTTCTAAAATCAACACAGTCAGTCTGAGCGTGCTTGGAATTCTGCAGCTGTGACCCCTCTCGAATCTTCCTTGAATTCAAGTGCAACTAATCTCCTCCATGGTGGACACCAGGAAGTAGGCTGTAGAGCATTCTGTGACCCTGAAGAAGGACACGTTGTCCTTGATAAAGAAGGTGGAAATTCCTGAAGGAGAAATAATGTTTCCTCAACAGTAGAAGTAGATGAAGAGTCTCTTCAATGACTGGTTCATGGAAAACCCTGTTCTCTACTGGTGATGCTGCCTTCGAGGCAAACCCACACCCTCGGTGTATGCCAGAGGCTTCGGAAACACAAAGGAGCTCATGCAACATAAGTGCCAGGTAGTAATGAAGCCTCAAGAACTTCCACTGGAATAGGAGGTAACAACTTACTGTCCAGAATTGTTTGCATCTCCCTGCCCACCCCCTAATCACTGAGTGCAACTATGCAACTCAATTGCATGCAACTATATATAGCTGCAACTATGAAAAGAGCTGAGATTGTAAACCACAAATACAGACAGCTATGAATATAGATGAGATCAAAAACCACAAGTCTTCTAAAGGGTGTACGACATGTAACAACAGCTCTCATTAACTCATGTTTGGGCACCAAGGAAATAATAGCAGGAATGTTTTATGTTCACATTACAATCAAAACCTATTATCATTCATCATCAATTAATTTAGTCCTACTTTACTAATACTTGTTTTACTCTATCTTGTAAGCACATATGCTTCTCTGCTAGAATTAGAGAAATAACTTAGTCCACTGACAGTGTCTCAAGGTTATGTAAGTCATTCTATCAGAAGCCTGTTTATAAGAGTACTTGGCGCAGTTATTTCTGTGGGTCTCTGAGACATCCTTATTTTGTTGAAGACAAAGCCCTGTGGCCTTGCGCTGATTTGCACGCACTTTTAGAAAAACAGCAGAGTACAACCAAAATTATATACTAATGAAAAAGTGAGCCATGCCTACAGGGATGTAGATAGTTGATATCACTAAAATGTTGTTTTATATAATGCAAACAGCACTAATACGTTGACAAATAGATCTATATTATAAACAGCGAGGGCACTGGCAAATTTTTTTTAAAAACTTTAAACAATTTCTGGATTATTTATGTTAATAACAATTACGTAAAAAATTTAACCTAGGAGAAGCTAAGCATATGTCTGATTATTTAATATAACAAAATGCAAAATAGGCAAATTTCCATTTATGATAGTAGGACAGAAACACTTTCTTTTGATACAAATATCAAACAGAAAATGTAAGTAAGGGCCGGGCATGGTGGTTCACGCCTGTAATCCCAGCACTTTGGGAGGCCAAGGGAGGTGGATCACAAGGTCAGAGATTGAGACCATCCTGGCTAACACAGTGAAACCCCATCTCTACTAAAAACACAAAAAATTAGCCGGGCGTGGTGGCGGGCGCCTGTAGTCCCAGCTAGTCGGAGAGGCTGAGGCAGGAGAATGGCCTGAACCTGGGAGGCGGAGCTTGCAGTCAGCCGAGATTGTGCCACTGCACTCCAGCCTGGGCAAGAGAGCGAAACTCTGTCTCAAAAAAAAAAAGAAAGAAAGAAAATGTAAGTAAGAAATAGAAAAAAATGACCTGTGTATGTTGATTATTTATATGTGTGTATATTATTATGCAAAATTATATTACTTTTAGTAACTTCGATTTTGTAAATATTTATTATATTTTAGGCAGCAGCAAGTATTAACACATTTTTAAATGTGCAGCTTAGATAATAGTTGATTATTACAATTTATTAATATTAGCTCTTCACAACCAATGGCTACTCAAAAATAAATTCTAAAAATAATTTTATATTAACTTTGAAAATTTTAAACTCTTTTCTACAGAAGTTTCTAAATTACAGATAATAAAATAGAAAGTTCATAAAAAAGGAAACGCTATTGAGAGATATTTGGATTTTGATTCCTTAATTTTTCTGAATTATTAGTAGTTGGAGCTTCACATGTATCAGCAACTTTTCTAAACATATAACTCAAATAATGACAGAATTAAAAGGAGAAATAGGCTGAATACAGTGGCTCAAGCCTGCGTGTCATCCCTGCATCTTGGCGGGGGCTGAGGCAGGAGGATAGCTTGAGCCCAGGAGTTGAGATTAACCTGGGCAAGATAGCAACACTTCGTCTGTAAAAAAAAGAAAAAATATATATATTATATATTTTTATATATTTATATATAATATATAATATCCATATATATATATGGAGGAACGGACACCACCACCAAAATGTTAGGAAATTTCAATAATGGAGAGGAGAACCTGGCAGACCAACATGAAGACAGAAGACTGAGCAAGGAGTGATTCAACCAAATCCAACAGACATATAGCAACGGTCTTCTCAACAACAGAATGTACATGCTTCTGGTGCGCACATGGAACACTCTTCAGACTGTATCACAAATCGGACCACAAAGAAATCAATTCAAGAAAATTAAAATCATACTAAGTATCATTTGCAACTAAAATTGAATGGAACTAGAAATGAATACCAGAAGAAAAATTAAAAAAATTGCAAATTCATAAAAATCAGGTAATATGCTCCTAAACAACATTATGGATTAAAGAAGAAATCACAGTGAAAATTTCAACATAACTAGAGAAAAAAGCATAACAAATTATTCAGTGCATCTAAACCTTGTATTCAATTGTAGTAGTAAATACGTACATTTAAAAAATCTATCTAAATCAACTACTAAATATAACCAAACATAAGTAAAGAATAAAAATTTCAGCAGTTCTAAATAAATAACAATTAAAAGCCATAGAAAAATCAATTAAAGTTTGGCTTCATTGAAAAGATTAAGAAAACTGACAAACAGATTAAAAGAAAAAAACCTCACATAATTAAATTCAGAAATAAAAGAGGAGCTATTACTACTGATGCCACAAAAGTAGGAAAAGAAGAGATTATAAAAGTTTAAGTCCAAGTATATGCCAAAAAATGTGACAAGCTAAAAGAAATAGACAAATGTCTAGAAATATAGATTATACTAAAGATAAACCATAAAAAAATCTGAATAGGCATATAACTAGTGACAACAACCTCCCCTCCAAAAGCCCAGGCCGAGATCACTTCATTTACTTTTTTTTCAAAATGTTAATGTAGAGTTAACACCAACCCTTCTTAAACGACTGCAGAAAAATGAAAAAGAGAAAACAATTTCCAACTTATTTTATGAGCCCAGCATTAACACACCACCAAACCCCACAAAGAAACTAAAAAAAATACAATGACAGATCAATTTTCCTGATGACTATTGATGTAAAAATTCTCCTCAGAACATTAGAACACAAAGTTCAATAACATGTTACAAGCATTATACATCATGACCAAAAGGGAGTTATCTCTCCAATATAAGTATTGTTCAACACATGTAAATCAGTCAATTTAATTTTTATTTTTTTATTATACTTTAAGTTCTAGGGTACATGTGGACAACGTGCAGGTTTGTTACATAGGTATACATGTGCCATGTTGGTTTGCTGCACCCATCAACTCATCACTTACATTAGGTATTTCTCCTAATGCTATCCCTCCCCCAGCCACCCACTACCCGACAGGCCCTGGTGTGTGATGTTCCCCGCCCTGTATCCAGGTGTTCTCATTATTCAATTCCCACCTATGAGTGAGAACATGTGGAGTTTGATTTTCTGTCCTTGAGATAGTTTGCTGAGAATGATGGTTTCCAGCTTCATCCATGTCCCTGCAAAGGACATACACTCATCCTTTTTTATGGCTGCATAGTATTCTATGGTGCATATGTGCTGCAATTTCTTAATCCAGTCTATCATTGATGGATATTTGGGTTGGTTCCAAGTCTTTGCTATTGTGAATAGTGAACAGTACTGCAATAAACGTACTTGTGCATGTGTCTTTATAGTGGCATAATTTATAATCCTTTGGGTATATACCCAGTAATGGGATGGCTGGGTTAAATGGCATTTCTAGTTCTAGATCCTAGAGCAATGTCCACGCTGTCTTCCACAATGGTGGAACTAATTTACACTCCCACCAACAGCGTAAAAGCCTTCCTATTTTTCCACATCCTCTCCAGCATCTGTTGTTTCCTGACCTTCTAATAGTCGCCATTCTAACTGGAGTGAGATGGTATCTCATTGTGGTTTTGATTTGCATTTCTTTGATGACCAGTGATAATGAGCATTTTTACATGTGTCCGTTGGCTGCATAAATATCTTCTTCTTTTATTTATTTATTTTTTTTGGAGATGGAGTCTTGCTCTGTCCCCCAGGCTGGAGTGCAGTGGCGCCATCTCAGCTCACTGCAAGCTGCTTCTCGGGTTCAGGTCATTCTCCTGCCTCAGCCTCACAAGTAGCTGGGACTACAGGCACCCGCCACCAGGCCCAGCTAATTTTTTTTGTATTTTTATTATAGACGGTGTCTCACCATGTTAGCCAGGATGGTCTCCAACTCCTGACCTCGTGATCTGCCCACCTTGGACTCCCAAAGTGCTGGGATTACAGGCGTGAGCCACCATGCCCGGCCTAGATGTCTTCTTTTGAGAAATGTCTGTTCATAGTATTTCCCCACTTTTTAATGGGGTTCTTTGTTTTTTCTTGTAAATTTGTTTAAGTTCTTTGTAGATTCTGGACATTAGCCTTTTATTAGATGGACAGATTGCAAACAATTTTCTCCCATTATGTAGGTTGCCTGTTCACGCTGATGGTAGTTTCTTTTGCTGTGCAGAATCTCCCATTTGTCTATTTTGGCTTTTGCTGCCATTGCTTTTAGTGTTTTAGTCATGAAGTCTTTGCCCATGCCTATGTCCTGAATAGTGTTGCCTAGGCTTTCTTCTAGGGTTTTCATGATTTTAGGTCTAATATTTAAGTCTTTAATCCATCATGAATTAATTTGTGTATAAGGTGTAAGGAAGGGATCCAGTTTCAGCTTTCTACATATGGCTAGCCAGTTTTCCCAGCACTGTATATTAAATAGAGAATCTTTCCCCACTGCTTCTTTTTGTCAGGTTTGTCAAAGATCAGATGGCTGTAGATGTGTGGTGTTATTTCTGATGGCTCTGTTCTGTTCCATTAGTCTATATATCTGTTTTGATACCAGTACCATGCTGTTTGGTTACTATAGCCTTGTAGTATAGTTTGAAGTCAGGTAGCATGATGCCTCCAGCTTTGTTCTTTTTGCTTAGGAGTGTCTTGGCTATACGGGCTCTTTTTTGGTTCCATATGAACTTTAAAGTAGTTTTTTTCAATTCTGTGAAGAAAGTCATTAGTATCTTCATGGGGATGGCATTGAATCTATAAATTACCTAGGGCAGTATGACCATTTTCACAATATCGATTCTTCCTATCCATGAGTATGGAATGTTCTTCCATTTGTTTGTGTCCTTTTATTTCGTTGAGCAGTGGTTTGTAGTTTTCCTTGAAGAGGTCCTTCACATCCTTTGTAAGTTGTATTCCTAGGTATTTTATTCTCTTTGTAGCAATTGTGAATGGGAGTTCACTCATGATTTGGCTCTCTGTTTTTCTGTTATTGGTGTATAGAAATGCTGTGGTTTTTGCACATCAATTTCATATCCTGAGACTTTGCTAAATTTGCTTATCAGCTTAAGGAGATTTTGGGCTGAGCTGATGAGGTTTTCTAAATATACAATCATGTCATCTGCAAGGAGAGACAATTTAACTTCCTCTTTTCCTAATTGAATACCCTTTCTTTCTTTCTCTTGCCTGATTGCCCTTGCCAGAACTTCCAACACTATGTTGAATAGGAGAGGTGAGAGAGGGCATTCTTGTGCTGGTTTTCAAAGGGAATGCTTTCAGTTTTTACCCATTCAGTATGATACTGGCTGTGGGTTTTTCATAAATAGCTGTTATTATTTTGAGATACGTTTTATCAATACCTAGTTTATTGAGAGTTTTTAGCATGAAAGACATGAATTTTGTCGTAGGCCTTTTCTACATCTATTGAGATAGTCATGTGGTTTTTGTCATTGGTTCTGTTCATGTGATGGATTACTTTTATTGATTTATGTATGTTGAACCAGCCTTGCATCTCAGAGATGAAGACTACTTAATTGTGACGGATAAGCTTTTTCATGTGTAGCTGGATTTGCTTTGCCAGTATTTTATTGAGGATTTTCACATCGATGTTTATCAGGGATACTGGTCTAAAATTCTCTTTTTTTGTTGTGTCTCTGCCAGGCTTTGATATCAGGATGAAGCTGGCCTCACAAAATGAGTTATGGAGGATTCCCTCTTTTTCTATTGATTGGAATAGTTTCAAAAGGAATGGTACCAGCTCCTCTTTATACCTCTGGTAGAATTCAGCTTTGAATATGTCTGCTCCTGGATATTTTTTGGTTGGTAGGCTATTAATTATTGCCTCAATTTCAGAGTTTGTTATTGGCCTATTCAGAGATTCAAATTCTTCTTGGTGTAATCTTAGGAGGGTGTATGTGCCCAGGAATTTATCTATTTCTTCTAGATTTTCTAGTTTATTTGTGTAGAGGAGTTTATAGTATTCTCTGATGGTAGTTTGTATTTCTGTGGCATCATTGGTGATATACCATTTATCATTTTTTATTGCGTCTATTTGATTCTTGTCTCTTTTCTTCTTTATTAGTCTGGCTAGTGGTCTATCAATTTTGTTGATCTTTTCAAAAATCAGCTCCTAAATTCATTGATGTTTTGAAGGTTTCTTTTGTGTCTCTGTCTCCTTCAGTTCTGCACTGATCTTAGTTATTTCTTGCCTTTTGCTCACTTTTGAATTTTTTTGCTCTTGTTTCTCTAGTTCTTTTAATTGTGATGTTAGGGTGTTGATTTTAGGTCTTTCCTGCGTTCTCTCGTGGGCATTTAGTGCTATAAATTTCCCTCTACACACTGCTTTAAATGTGTCCCAGAGATTCTACTACGTTGTGTCTTTGTTCTCATCTTTATTTTTGCCTTCATTTCGTTATTTACCCAGTGTTCATTTCAGGAGCATGTTGTTCAGTTTCCATGTGTTTGTGCCGTTTTGAGTGAGTTTCTTAATCCTGAGTTCTAATTTGATTGCACTGTGATCTGAGAGACAGTTTGTTGTGATTTCTGTTTTTTACATTTGCTGAGGAGTGCTTTACTTCCAATTATGTGCTCATTTTTAGAATAAGTGCGATGTGGTGCTGAGAATGTCCGTTGATTTAGGCTGCAGAGTTCTGTAGATGTCTATTAGGTCCTCTTGGTTGAGAACTGAGTTCAATTCCTGGATATCCTGGTTAACCTTCTGTCCTGTTGATCTGTCTGATATTGACAGTGGGGTGTTAAAGTCTCCAATTATTATTGTGTGGGAGTCTAAGTCTCTTTGCAGGTCTCTAAGGGCTTACTTTACAAATGTGGGTGCTCTTGTATTGGGTGCATATATATTTAGGATAGTTAGCTCTTCTTGTTGAATTCATATCTTTAGATCTTCCTCCATCCCTTTATTTTGAGCCAATGTGTGTCTATGCATGTGAGATGGGTCTTGGGAATACAGCACACTGATGGGTCTTGACCCTTTATTCAATTTGCCAGTCTGTGTCTTTTAATTGAGACATTTAGCTCATTTACATTTAAGGTTAATATTGTTATGTGTGAATTTGATCCTGCCATTATTATGTTAGCTCGCTGTTTTGCCCATTAATTGATGCAGTTTCTTCATAGTATCGACGGTCTTCACCATTTCGCATGTTTTTTGCAGTGGCTGGTACTGGTTGTTCCTTTCCATGTTTAGAGCTTCCTTCAGAAGCTCTTGTAAGGCAGTCCTGGTGGTGACAAAATCTCTCAGCATTTGCTTATCTGTAAAGGATTTTATTCCTCCCTCACTTATGAGGCTTAGTTTGGCTGAATATGAAATTCTGGGATGAAAATTCTTTTCTTTAAGAATGTTGAATATTGGCCCCCACTGTCTTCTGGCTTGTAGGGTTTCTGCTGAGAGATCCGCTGTTAGTCTGATGGGCTTCCCCTTTTGGGTAACCCGACCTTTCTCTCTGGCTGCCCTGAACATTTTTTCCTTCATTTCAACCTTGGTGATTCTGACAATTATGTGTCTTGGGGCTGCTCTTCTAGAGGAGTATACTTGTGGTTTTCTCTGGATTTCCTGAATTTGAATGCTGTCCTGACTTTCTAGGTTGGGGAAGTTCTCCTGGATAATATCCTGAAGAGTGTTTTCCAACTTGGTTCCATTCTCCCCATCACATTTAGGTATACCAGGCAAACATAGATTTGATCTTTTCACAAAGTCCCATATTTCTTGGAGGCTTTGTTGACTTATTTTCACTCTTTTTCCTCTAAACTTGTCTTCTCGCTTTATTTTATTAATTTGATCTTCAATCACTGATATCCTTTCTTCCACTTCATTGAATCAGCTATTGAAGCTAGTGCACGTGTCACAAAGTTATCTCGCCATGGTTTTCAGCTCCATCAGGTCGTTTAAGGTATTCTCTACACTGTTTATTCTAGTTAGCCATTCGTCTAACCTTTTTTCAAGGTGTTTAGCTTCCTTGCGATGGCTTGAAACATGCTCCTTTAGCTCAGGGAAGTTTGTTGTTACCGACCTTCTGAAGCATACTTCTGTCAACTCGTCAAAGTCATTCTCCATCAAGCTTTGTTCCATTGCTGGAGAGGAGCTGCAATCCTTTGGAGGAAAAGAGGTGCTCTGGTTTTTAGAATTTTCAGGTTTTCTACTCTGGTTTCTTTCCATCTTTGTGGTTTGGTCTTTGATATTGGTGACCTAAGCATGGGGTTTTGGTGTGGATGTCCTTTTTGTTTATGTTGATGCTATTCTTTTCTATTTGTTACTTTTCCCTCTAACATTCAGGTCCCTCAGCTGCAGGTCTGTTGGAGTTTGCTGGAAGTCCACTCCAGACCCTGTTTGCCTGGATATCACCAGAGGAGGCTGCAGAACAGCAAATATTGCTGCCTGATCCTTCCCCTGGAAGCTTTGTCAAAGAGGCACTCCCACCTGTATGAGGTGTCTGTCGGCCATTACTAGGAGGTGCTTCCCAATTAGGCTATATGGGGTTCAGGGACCCACCTGAGGAGGCCGTATGTCCATTTTCAGAGCTCAAACACCATGCCAGGAGAACCACTGCTCTCTTCAGGGCTGTCAGACAGGGATGTTTAAGTCTGCAGAAGTTTCTGCTGCCTTTTATTTAGCTATGCCCTGCCCACAGAGGTGGAGTTTATAGATGCAGTAGGCCTTGCTGAGCTGTGGGTGACTCCACCCTGATCAAGCTTCCTGGCCACTTTGTTTACCTACTCAAACCTCAACAATGGCAGATGTACCTCCCTATGCCCAGTGGCACCCTCGCAGGTTGATCTCAGACTGCTGCACTAGCATGCTAAGACTGTGGGGAAAGTGCAGTATTTGGATGAGAGTGTCCTGTTCTCCCAGGTACAGACTGTCAGGCCTTCCCTTGGCTAGGAAAGGAAAATTCCCTGCTCCCTTGCACTTCCTGGGTGAGGTGACACCCCGCCCTGCTTCAGCTCAGCGTCCATGGATTGCACCCACTCTCCAACCAGTCCCAATGACATGAATCAGGTACCTCAGATGGAAATGCAGAAATCAACCATCTTCTCCATTGATTACACTGGGAGCTGCAGACCAGAGCTCTTCCTATTTGGTCATCTTGGAACGGGAGTTTAAATCAATTGATTTAATATATCACATTAACAGACTAACAGATACAAAACACACAATCATATCAAATAATGCAGAAAAGTCAATTGACAAAACTAATCACCTTTTCAAGATTAAAAAAACACTCAGTAAACTAGAAATAAAAGGAAACTATTTTAACATAATAAAAGACATGTAAAAAACTCATCACCAACTGGGTGCAACAGCTCATGTCTATAGTCCCAGCACTTTGGGAGGCTGAGGTGGGTGGATGATTTTAGGTCAGGACTTCCAGACCAGCCCGACCAACATGGTGAAACCCTGTCTCAACTACAAATATAAAAAATAGCTGGACGTTGTGGTGTATGCTGTATTCCCAGCTACCACCGAGGCTGAGATACGATAATAGCTCGAACTCAGGAAGTGGAGATTGAAGTGAGCCCAGATCATGCCACTGCACTCCAGCCTGTGTGACAGAGCAAGACCCTATCTCAAAAAACAAAAACAAAAAAACAAAAAAACACTCATCACCAATATTATACTGAAATCTGAATTGCAGAAAGTTTATCCTCTAAGATTAATAAGGAAGCAAGATATTCACTGTTGACGCATCTATTCAAAAATAGCAGTGAAAGTCCTGGCAAAAGCAACTAGGCAACAAAAAAAGAAAACATCTACATTCTAAAGGAAGAATTAAAATTACCTGTATCTTATGATACGATGTTATCTATAAAAAATCCTGAATGCTGAATACAACACCTGTTAGAACTAATACTTGCATTTAGCAAAATTGCAGAACACAAAATTAAGTGTGTTTCTCTTCACTACAATGCACAATCCAAGTTTTTAAAATTCCATTTAAAATAGCATTAAAAAGAATATACTTTGGAATAAACAAGCAAAGAGATGTAAGACTGGTATACTAGAAATTAAAAGATGTTGCTGAAGAAAATCACAAACAATTGGGAAGATATTCTATATTTATAGATTAGACAATTGATATCCCATATTAATATATCAGAAGACAATATTCTTAAGTCTATGCTAATGAAATTAATAACAGGTTAAATGCAATAGCTATATATATCACAATAATACTTATTTGCAGAAATAAAAAATTCTAAAACGTGTGGAATCTCAAGCCTGAAAATAGGCAATTAACTTGCAACAGAATGTCAAGTGGGGAACCCTCACAATTTTTAAATCAAAAACTAGTTGCAGTGCTGTTGAACTCTTTTTAAATGTGGTATTTTGAAGTCAGGTTCTATGGCTTACACTTGTAACCTCAGCACTTTGTGAGGCTGAGGTTGGAGGATTGCTTGAGCCCAGGAGTTCAAAACACACTAGGCATCATAGTGAGAATCTCCATCTCTACAAAAAAATAAAAATAAAGATAAAATTAGCCAGGCATTGTGTCATGCACCTGTAGTCTCAGCTATTCCGGATGCTGAGGTGAGAGGATTGTTTAAGCCTGGGACAGCAAGGCTGCAGTGAGCCATGGTCGCACCAGTGCACCCCAGCCTGTATGACAGAGACCCTGTCTCAAAAAATAAAAAGGAGAAAATCAGAAAAGAGACGTATTAAATCAAGACATGCAGACATAATAAGTAATAGAGAGATCCCCTCTCCACAAAAGCCTTGTATATGTGGTCAAAATGATCTTCAAAAAGGGTCCAAAGGCCAAACTATGGAGAAGGAACAGCCTCCTTCAACAAACAATGGTGGGAAGCCTTGCTATCAACATGTAAAATACAGAGGTCAGAATTGTAGTTTATACTATATTTTTTTAAAAACTCAAAATGGATTAAAGACCTAAATGTAAGGCTGAAAGCTGTAAAACTCCTACACAAAAATATAGAGGAAAAAAATCCAACATTATACCATTGAATTTGGCAAAGGGTTCTTGACTGCCAGCAGCCCCACATCCCTGGAGCATCCATCCACTCCCCGCTGCGTGGTGCTGGGTCCTTCCACACCTGTCGCGCTGCTTTGTTCGGGGCTCTGAGGGGCACCAGCCAGGACAGCACTCCGAGCACAAGGCACAGGCAGGGCGTTCTCGGGCTATTCGCGGACAGGCTGGCCCCATGCCTGCCTCAGGCGCTGGAGAGAGGACGGCCTGATCTGAGTCTGCGGAAGGAGGAAGAAGCTTGTTTCCTGAGCCAGCAGGGACACAGAGGCGGATGCTGGACACAGGCACACAGGGGTGGATGTCATAAAAATATATGGCATATATTTTGAAACATGGCCGCAATTTGAATACTTAGAATATTTAAAAACTCAAAAGATTGTTATGTTGACCCTGCACCAAAATTTGTCATTCCAATGACTACAGGGAATTTTTAATAGTAGTTACTTTTATAATAAAATTAAACTTTAATAAATAACTGACTTTCAAACTTCAGCAAGAGGACAAATATTCAGCCAGAGATATCAGTTCCCGGTTTCTGCTCCGGGACTTCTCTGGTCTCCCACCGCCCCTCCGGCACCACCCAGGGCTAAGAGGCCACCTGGCTTGGCCTGCGTCCCCTCGTCCCTCCGCTTCCCCACCCAGCTCCTGCAGCGCCCTCCTGTGGCAGGGGCGACGAACCGTCCAGAGTCGGATGGCTCCCTCGCCCGCCGGGGGCAGCACCGCTCCGCCCCTCTCTGCACCTGCCCAGTCCCTGGCAAAGGACGCGCTTGGGCCTGGCCCGCTGCCCGCTGCCCGCCCCCAGCGCCTGCCCTGTCCCTGCAGCGGCTACGCTGCCAACAAGAGGTGCCAGAGGCCGCGGCGCAACCGGCCCAGAGCGCAGGCTTCCGGCTCACCTGGGAGCGGGGACACGCCCCTTCTGGTAGGCAGTAGGGTTAATATTGTTTCCTTATTTATCTTACTTAAAACTGGTAGAAGGTTACTATTACATGATGTACCCATGTTTCTCTCAGTAAATTTGAGCACACGTTTATTAGTTTATGTCAGTTTAACTAGTTCTGTTGTTTCTATTATTAAGGTGAAATTTAACTTCTATCTGAAATCAGTAAGATACAGAGAGATTTTAATGACAAGTGAATATTTTTTTCTCAAGGGGAAATGAATTATGAATTGAATGAATGATTTATGAATTGAATGAATGAATTCATTACCAAGTTAGAGAGTACACTAACCAATCAGTAGTTTTTATCAATCTATATTCCCTCCCTCCTCCCTCTTTGTTTTCTTTGTTTGTTTTTGAGAAAGAATTTTGCTCCGTCGCCCAGGCTGGAGTGATGTGGCGCGATATTGGCTCACTACAACTTCTGTCCCCCAGGTTCAAGTGATTCTCCTGCCTCAGACTCACGAGTACCTGGGATTACAGGCAGCAGCTACCATGCCCGGCTAACTTGTGTGTTTTCAGTAAAGGCGGGGATTCACCACGTTGGCAAGGCTGGTCTCAAGCTCCTGACCTCGGGTGATCCGCCCACCTTGGCATCCCAAAGTGTTGGGATTACAGGCGTGAGCCACTGAGCCCGGCCTCTCCTCCGTCTCTGTATTATGACCATGCATACACAGTATTTAGTTCCCACTTATTAGTGAGAACATGCGGTATCTGGTTTTGTTGCTTTTGCATTAGTTTGCTGGAAACAATGCATCCATGTTGCTTAAAATGGCATAATTTTGAGGTTTTTTTATGGCTGTATAGTATTCCATGAGTATCCAGAACACCACTGATGGACGCCTTGGTTGTCTATGTCTTTGTTATTGTGAATACTGCTGTGATAAAAATATGACAACATATGTCTCTTTGGTAGGATATTTAATTTCTTTCGGGTATATACCCAGTAATGGGGTTACTGGGTTGAATGGTAGTTCAACTCTCAGTTCTTTAAGAAATCCCCAACTTGCTTTCCACAGTGGCTAAACTAATTTCCATTCCTTCAGAAAGTGTATATGTGTTCTCTATTCTCTACCGCCTCACCAATATGTGTTTTCTTTTAACTTTTCAACAAAAGCCATTCTGATTGCTGTAAAATCATATTTCATTTCGGTTTTGATTTGCATTTCTCTAATAAATAATCATGATGAGCACTTTTACATATGCTTGTTGGGTGCTTGTATGTATGTCTTCTTTTGAGAAATGTCTGTTCATGTCCATTTGCCCATTTTTTAATGGAGTTACTGGCTGCTTGCTTTTTGATTTGTTTCAGTTCCATATAGATTCTGAATAATAGATTTCTGTCAGATGCCTAGTTTGGGATCAGGAGATTTTCTTTTCCTTTCCAAGGAAGCCATGACAGACTGTGCCTGGAAAACCAGGACACTCTTGCCAAAATACTGCACTTTTCCCAGAGTCTTAGCAACTGGCAGACCAGGAAATTCTCTCCTTTGTCTGGTTTGGCGAGTCCCACACCTATAGAACCTTGCTCACTGATAACACAGCAGTCTGAGATCAACCTGCGAGGCTGCAGCTGGGCAGGGGGCGGTTCATCTACCATTTTTAAGGTTTGAGTAGGTAAACAAAGTGGCTAGGAAGCTTGAGATGGGTGGAGCCACCCACAGCTCAGCAAGGCCTACTTCATCTATAAACTCCACCTCTGTGGGCAGGACATAACTGAATAAAAGGCAGCAGAAACTTCTGCAGTCTTAAACCTCCCATCTGACAGCTCTGAAGGGAGCAGTGGTTCTCCAGGCATGGTGTTTGAGCTCTGAAAATGGACATACTGCCTCCTCAAGTGTGTCCCTGAACCCATATTGCCTAACTGGGAGACACCTCCTAGTAAGGGCCAACAGACACCTCATACAGGCAGGAATCCCTCTTTGACAAAGCTTCCAGGGGAAGGATCAGGCAGAAATATTTGCTGTTCTGAAATATTTGCTGATCCGCAGCCTCCTCCTGTGATACTCATGCAAACAGGGTCTGGAGTGTACCTCCAGCAAACTCCAACAGACCTTCAGCTGAGGGACCTGACTGTTGAAAAGACAACTAACAAACAGAAAAGAATAGCATCAACATAAACAAAAAGGACATCCACACCAAAACCCCATCTGTAGGTTACCAACAAAAAGGACCAAAGGTAGATACAACCACAAAGGTAGGAAGAAACGAGAGCAGAAAAGCTGAAAATCCTATAAACCAGAGCACCTCTTTTCCTCTGAAGGATTGCGGATTCTCACCAGCAATGGAACAAAGCTGGACGGAGAATGACTTTGACGAGTTGACAGAAGGGGGCTTCAGAAGGTCGGTAATAACAAACTTCACTGATCTAAAGGAGTATGTTGGAACCTATCTCAAGGAACCTAAAAACCTTGAAAAAAGTTAGACGAATGGCTAACTAGAATAAACAGTATAGAGAATACTTTAAACGACCTGATGGAACCGATAACCAGGGTGCAAGAACTTTGTGACACATGCGCAAGCTTCAATAGCTGAGTCAATGAAGTGGAAGAAAAGATATCAGTGATTGAAGGTCAAATTAATAAAATAAAGTGAGAAGAAAAATTTAGAGTAAAAAGAGTGAAAAGAAATTAAAAAGCCTACAAGAAATATGGGACTATGTGAAAAGACCAAATCTACTTTTGCTTGGTATACCTAAATGTGACAGGGAGAATAGAACCCATGTTGGAAAACACTCCTCAGGATATTATCCAGGAGAACTTCCCCAGCATAGCAAGGCTGGCCAACATTGAAATTCAGGAAATACAGAGAACATCACAAAGATACTCCTCAAAAGAGCAATCCCAAGACACATAATTGTCAAAATCACCAAGGTTGAAATGAAGGAAAAAATGTTCAGGGCAGCCAGAGAGAAAGATCAGGTTAACCACAAGGGGAAGCCCATCAGACTAACAGCGGATCTCTCAGCAGAAACCCTACAAGCCAGAACAGAGTGGGGGCCGATATTCAACATTCTTAAAGAAAAGAATTTTCATCCCAGAATTTCATATCCAGCCAAACTAAGCTTTATAAGTGAAGGAGAAATAAGATCCTTTACAGACAAGCAAATACTGAAAGATTTTGTCACCACCAGGCCTGCCTTACAAGAGCTCCTGAAGGAAGTACTAAACATGGAAAGGAACAACCGGTACCAGCCACTGCAAAAATGTGTCAAATTGTAAAGACCATCAATGCTATGAAGAAACTGCATCAACTTACGAGCAAAATCACCAGCTAACATCATAATGACAGGATTAAATTCACACATAACAATATTAACCTTAAATGTAAATGGGCTAAATGCCCCAATTAAAAGACACAGACTGGCAAATTGCATACAGAGTCAAGACCAATCAGTGTGCTGTATTCAGGGGATGCATCTCATGCGCAGAGACACACATTGGCTCAAAATAAAGCAGTGGAGGAATATCTACCCAGCAAATAGAAAGCCAAAAAAAGAAAAAAAAAAAAAACAGGGGTTGCAATCCTAGTCTCTTATAAAACAGACTTTAAACCAACAAATATCAAAAGAGACAAAAAAGGCCATTACATAATGGTAAAGGGATCAATTCAACAAGAAGAGCTAACTACCCTAAATATATATGCACCCAATAAAGGAGCACCCAGATTCATAAAGTAAGTCCTTAGATACCTACAGACAGACTTACACTCCCACACAATAATAATGGGAGACTTTAAAACCCCACAGTCAATATTACACAGCTCAATGAGACAGGTTAACAAGGATATCCAGGACTTGAACTCAGCTCTGCACCAAGCAGACATAATAGACATCTAGGGTACTCTCCACCCCATATCAACAGAATACACATTCTTCTCAGCAACACATCGCACTTATTCTAAAATTGACCACATAATTAGAAGTAAAGCACTCCTCAGCAAATGTAAAATAACAGATATCACAACAAACTGTCTCTCAGATCACAGTGCAATCAAATTAGAACTCAGGATTAAGAAATTCACTCAAAACGGCACAAATACATGGAAACTGAACAACCTGCTCCTGAATGAATACTGGGTAAATAAGGAAATGAAGACAAAATAAAGATGTTGTTTGAAACCAATGAAAACTAAGACACAAAATACCAGAATCTCTGGGACACATTTAAAGCAGTGTGTAGAGTCAGTTTCACAGAGGAATCCTACCAGAGGTACAAAAAGGAGCTGGTACCATTCCTTTTGAAACTATTCCAATTGATAGAAAAAGAAGAAATCATCCCTAACTCATTTTATGGGGCCAGTATCATCCTGATGCCAAAGCCTGGCAGAGATACAAAAAAAAAAAAAGAATTTTAGACCAACATCCCTTATAAACATCAATGTGAAAATCCTCAATAAAATACTGGCAAATGGAATCCAGCAGCACATCAAAAAGCTTATCCACCACGATCAAGTAGTCTTCATCCCTGGAATGCAAGGCTGGTTCAATGTACACAAATCAGTAAACATAATCACATAAACAGAACCGACAACAAAACCACTTGTCTATCTCCATAGATGTAGAAAAGGCCTTTGACAAAACTCAACAGTTTTTCATGCTAAAAACTCTCAATAAACCATGTATTGATGAAATGTATCTCAAAATAATAAGAGCTATTTATGAAAAACCCACAGCCAAAATCATACTAAATTGGTAAAAACTGGAAGCATTCCCTTTGAAAACTGGCACAAGACAAGAATGCCCTCTCTCACCTCTCCTATTCAACATAGTTTTGGAACTTCTGGCAAGGGCAATCAGGCAAGAGAAAGAAAAAAAGGTACTCAATTAGGAAAAGATGAAGTCAAGATGTCTCTGTTGGCAGATGACGTGATGTATATTTAGAAAACCTCATCGTCTCAGATCAAAATCTCCTTAAGCTGATAAGCAACTTTAGCAAAGTCTCAGGATATGAAATTGATATGCAAAAACCACAAGCATTTCTATACACCAATAACAGAAAAACAGAGAGCCAAATCATGAGTGAACTCCCATTCACAATTGCTACAAAGAGAATAAAATACCTAGGAATACAACTTACAAGGGATGTGAAGGACCTCTTTGAGGAAAAGTACAAACCACTGCTCAGTGAAATAAAAGAGGACACAAACAAATGGAAGAACATTCCATGCTCATGGATAGGAAGAATCAATACTGTGAAAATGGTCATACTGCCCTAGGTAATTTATAGATTCAATGCCATCCCCATGAAGTACTAATGACTTTCTTCACAGAATTGGAAAAAACGACTTTAAAGTTCATATGGAACGAAAAAAGAGCCCGTATAGCCAAGACAATCCTAAGCAAAAAGAACAAAGCTGGAGGCATCACACTACCTGACTTCAATCTATACTACAAGGCTATAGTAACCAAACAGCATGGTACTGGTATCAAAACAGATATACAGACAAATGGAACAGAACAGAACCGTCAGAAATAACACCACACATCTACAACCATCTGATCTTTGACAAACCTAACAAAAATAAGCAATGGAGAAAGGATTCTCTATTTAATAAATGGTGCTGGGGAAACTGGCTAGCCATATGTAGAAAGCTGAAACTGGATCCCTTCCTTACACCTTATACAAAAATTAATTCACGATAGAACAAAGACTTATATGTTAGACCTACAACCATAAAACCTTAGAATAAAACCTAGGCAATACCATTCAGGACATAGGCATGGGCAAAGACTTCATGACTAAAACACCAAAAGCAAAGGAAATAAAAGCCAAAATTGATAAATCAGATCTAATTAAACTAAAGCGTTTCTGCACAGCAAGAGAAACTACCATCAGCTTGAACAGACAACCTACAGAATGGGAGAATATTGTTTGTAATCTATCCATCTAACAAAGGGCTAATATCCAGAATCTACAAAAAGCTCAAAGAAATCTACAAGAAAAAAACAATGCCATCAAAAGTGGGCAAAGGATATGGACAGACACTTCTGAAAAGACATCTATGCAGCCAAGAGACAAATAAAAAAATGCTCATCATCACTGGTCATCAGGGAAATGCAAATCAAAACTACAATGAGATACCATCTCACGCCAGTTAGAATGGCGATTATTTGAAAGTCAGGAAACAACAGATGCTGGAGAGGATGTGGAAAAATAGGAAGGATTTTACACTGTTGGTGGGAGTGTAAATTAGTTCCACCATTGTGGAAGACAGCGTGGACATTGCTCTAGGATCTAGAACTAGAAATACAATTGACCCAGCAATCCCATTACTGGGTATATGCCCAAAGGATTATAAATCATGCTGCTATAAAGACACAGGCACACGTACGTTTATTGCAGCACTATTCACAGTAGCAAAGACTTGGAACCAACCCAAATGTCCATCAATGTTAGACTGGATTAAGAAAATGCAGCACATATACATCATGGAATACTATGAGGCATAAAAAACGATGATTTTTGTCTTTGCAGGGACATGGATGAAGCTGGAAACCATCACTCTCAGCAAACTATCTCAAGGACAGAAAACCAAATACCACATGTTCTCACTCATAGGTGGTAACTGAACAATGAGAACACTTGGACACAGGGCGGGGAACATCACCCAGTGGGGCCTGTCGGGGGCTGGGGGGTGGAGGAGAGATAGCATTAAGAGAAATATCTAATGTAAATGACGAGTTGATGGGTGCAGCAAAACAACATGGCACATGTACACCTATGTAACAAACCTGCACATTGTCCAAATGTACTCTAGAACTTAAAGTATAATAAAAAAATTTTTTAAAAATAGATAGATTTACATGTGTTGAAGAATACTTATATTGGAGACATAACTCCCTCTTGGTCATGCAATATGTTATTGAATTTGGTGTTCTAATGTTCCGAGGAAAATTTTTATGTCAATAGTCATCAGGAAAATTGACTTGTAGTTGTATTTTTTTTTTCTTAGTGTCTTTGTGGGGTTTGGTGTTGTGTTAATGCTGGGCTCATAAAATAAGTTGGAAATTGTTTTCTCTTTTTCATTTTTCTGAAGTAATTTAAGAATGGTTGGTGTTAACCCTGCTTTAACATTTTGAAAAAAATATTTAATGAAGTGATCCGGGCCTGGGCTTTTTGAGGGAAGTTGTTGTTACTAGTTATATGTCTATTCAGAATTTTTTATGGTTTATTTTAAGTATAAACTATATTTCTAGACATTTGTCTATTTCTTTTAGCTTATCACATTTTTTGGCATATACTTGGACTTACGCTTTTATAATCTCTTCTTTTCCTACTTTTGTGGCATCAGTAGTAATAGCTCCTCTGTTACTTCTGAATTTAATTATTTGAGATATCTTCTTTTTTCTTTTAATCTGTCAGTTTTCTTAATCTTTTCAATAAAATCAAACTTTAATTGATTTTTCTATGTTTTTTAATTGTTATTAATTTGTAACTGCTGAAATTTTTATTCTTTACTTATGTTTGGTGACATTTAGTAGTTGATTTAGATAGATTTTTTAAAAATGTACACATTTACTACTGCAATTGAATACAAGCTTTAGATGCATTCAATAATTTTGTTATGCTTTTTTCTCCAGTTATGTTGAAATTTTCACTGTGATTTCTTCTTTAACCTATAATGTTTAGGATCATGTTACTTGAATTTTATGTATTTGCAAATTTTTAAATTTTTCTTCTGGTATTCCTTTCTACTTCCATTCCATTTGAGTTGCAAATGATACTTTGTATGATTTCAATTCTCTTGAATTGTCTGATTTGCGATATAGTCTCAAGAATGTTCCGTGTGCGCATCAGAAGCATGTGCAGTCTGTTGTTGAGAAGATGGTTTCTATATGTCTGTTGGATTTGGTTGAATCACTCCTTGCTCAATCCTCCGTCTTCATGTTGGTCTGCCAGATTGTCCTCTCCATTATTTTAAAATCTCCTATCATTTTGGTAGTTGTATGCATTCCTCCCTTTATTTTTGTTTATAATTTCTTTTTTTATATACAGATGAAGTGTTGCTATCTTGCCCAGGTTAATCTCAACTCCTGGGCTCAAGGTATCCTCCTGCCTCAGCCCCCGCCAAGATGCAGGGATTACAAACCACTGTACTCAGCCTATTTCTCCTTTTAATTCTGTCATTATTTGTGTTATATATTTGGAATAGTTGCTGATACATGTGCATATTTTAATTATGATATCTTCTTGGAGATTTACTTTTATTATATAATGTCCTTGTTTGTCTTTATGACAGTTTTTTGCTTAAAGTCTAATCATCTAATGTAAATGTGACCAACTTCGTTCTATTCTGGTCGCTATTTAGGATGATTTTGTTACCATATAGAATACAATTTTCCATCCCTGCACTTTCAGTCCATGTTTATTCTTAAATAAAAGGTGATTCTTATAAACAGAATTTATTGGATTTTCTATTTTTATTTTTCAGTGACCTTGTGTCTGTTATTGGAGAATTTAACATTGTTACATATAAGGTTATTATTTGCAGTTAAGGAGTTACTATTGCCATTTTGTTAATTGTATTGTGTTTCTTTTGTAGTTCTTTTATTTATTTATTTTCTTCTTGCTGTCTTCCTTTTTGTCAATTATTTTTGTGCTAATATGTTTTCATTTCTTTTTCTTTGTGTATATTCTATGTGTATTATCTTTGTGGCTACTATACAGATTATCAAAATTACTTACCAACATCAAAATAATACAGGATGCTATATTCTCTATATATTTACCTTACAACAGGCTTTATAGTTTTGTATATTTTTTTGGTACTACCATTTTTAATCTTAAGGGACTTTCTGGCATTTCTTGAAGAACAAACCTAGTGGTCATAAACTCTTTAGCTTTAGTTTATCTGAAAAAATCTTAATTTCACCTTCAGTTTCAGTGAGAGTTTTGCCATATATAATGTTCTTGGTTGGTAATTTTTTCTTTTTTTTGTACTTGAATATATCATCCCACACTCTGAACTGCAAAACATCTTTAAACACATCTGTTGATAGTATTAATGGGACTAAATTGAATGTGTTAAATTTTTTCTCTTGAAATTTTTGAAATGTTTTCTATGAGATATTTAACAGTTTTATGTTTTGTCTCACTTTGGTTTTCTTTAAATTTATACCAGTCAAAGTCTTATTAAGTTATTGAGGTTTTTTGTCCATTTCTTTTTTCAAATTTGAGCAGTTTTTATCCATTTTTAAAATTTATTTACGTTTTTAAGATGGATTCTCACTCGTTGCCCAGGCTAGAGTGCAGTTGTGTGATCTCATCTCATTGCAACCTCTGCCCCCAGGCTACAGTGATTTTCTTGCTTCAGCCTCCAAGAAACTGGACCAAAGGTAAGTGCCACCATGCTTGGCTAATTTTTTTTTTTTTTTTTTTTTTGTGGAGACGGGTTTCCTATATTGCCAGGCTTGTCTTGAACTCTTGACCTCAAGTGATGCAGCTGCCTGGCCTCCCAAAATGCAGGGATTACAGGTATGAGACACGTGCATGACCTGCCTTGTTGTAGTTTTTTTAATAACACACTTGGGACCGGTTATTTATCTCTTCTTGCCTTTTTCTCCCTTTGAAACAGCAATGTCTGTCCTTTGCCTTTCATTGTATTTCAAAAACACATAACATGTTAGATTTCATAGATTCACAGCTAAAGAAAAACTTGCATTAGAATTAATTATACCTTGAATTTCATCCATATGAGGTTTGGACAAGACTTTGAATTTAGATTTTAACGTTGATTCTGGAATGAGCTAAGAATTATAGAAACTAGTAGATGGAATGACTCTATTTTGTGTGGAAGAAAAAATAAATCGGGGACATGAGGCATGGCTTTCTTGTTTTTGTTTCCTTAAAAATTTATGTTGAAACTTAATCCTCACAGCAACACTATTGGGAGGTGTGGTCTTTCGGGATGTGTTTAGGTCAGGGGTGCTCTATCCTCATAAATAGATTACTGCTCTTATTAAAACGTTTGATGAAGAAAATGTGCTCAATTACACATTACAACTTCTCTCCACCTCATATTAATTAGTGGAGTGAAAAAAACTGACCAATGGATTCGCTGCTTATCTCCAGTCATTCACCTTTTTGAAAAACATTAACCTAACACTGTACCAGGTGTGCAGATAAAATGTTCATAAGTCATTGTCCATAATCTTGTGGAATTTAAGAGAAGACATACAAATAAACTAACAACTTCCGGGACACATGGCACTTATAATTGTTCAGGAAGTGTGAAGATAACAAAATCACAAAGAGAGGGGGCTTCAGTGGCATCATTGCAGATTTGATGGTTATGGGAATTGAAGGAAAGAGCAGGCTGGCGGGATGGTGCCCACGGGGTTACTAGGGATGACTCAGGACTTTCTGATTGAGGCAACCATAATAGTCAACACTGAGGGAGTGGTGGTCGTGGTTGACATAATCACAGAGATTTCCTAAGAAGAGACTTTGTTTGTTCTCCTGTTTGTTTTTCCAGATATACGTTTACTTTTCTGATGAAGAGCACATCTGCAAATAATAGTGCCATAAAACTGCTTTTTATTCCATAGCATTGGAACGTATGTCATCTTTCTTCCTGTCTTCTGGATTTTTGCATGCTCTTTGGTTGCAAGCCCAGGTCCTGTGACGAGGGCATCAGTAGCTTGGTCTTCATCCACATAGTGATGCTCCAACCACGGCAAACTTGTTCTCTACAGACAGATTGGGAAGATGTTCTCTAGAGTGGCCTCAAATAGAAGCCTGCTGTCTACCTTAACATGGTAATGAGCAGCTTCTTCACATGCCCACCTGCTCTTTGGGCATACTACAAGCCATTGCCATTAATCCCAGAACCTACTGGTTGGTGAATTTCAAACTCACCCATTTTAGTTATACACTGTTTTTTCTTCCTCTCATGGATGCTCAACTTCTGTATTAGCAGTGACTGGCTCTACCCCACTAAACCTAAATCAAATGTAACCTGGGCAAGAATTATTTTTCTTGTTTATTACTTTTTTTCTTCCCCCAGGGGCTACGTGAACATAAGCTCGTTTTTCACACTAGCAACATTTAGAAATGTCTCTTCTGGAGGAACACTGATGCTCTCAAATCACACGTGGTAATTCCTCCAGGCACAAAAGGCAGTCTCAGCATCTCTATAGCAGCAGCCACTCTCTAAGAGTCTCCCAGAGAAATAAGCTACCCAGACCATCCAGCTGCTGGTGAGTTGCTTTGTGGTCATGAACTGGGTAGATTTCCTCATCTCATGCTCATTGGCCACATTCAGGATTAATGATTCAATGCTTTTGTTGTTCCAGAAGCTGTGGTCAGTGGCTTGCAGGAGATAGTCTTTCAGTGCTTGATCTTT
>NW_022096167.1:0-29291 GCF_006542625.1 Nomascus leucogenys
CAGAGCAAGACTCTGTCTCAAAATAATAATAATAAATAAATAGTAGAGAGACGGGGTTTGCCATGTTGGCCAGGATGGTCTTGATCTCCTGACCTCGTGATCTGCCTGCCTCGGCCTCCCAAAGTGCTGTGATTACAGGTGTGAGCCACCGCGTCCGGCCGGTTGTGCTCATTTTTGAGGATGATAGCTTTATTGTTACCAGAGTGTGCATGAGTGTTACAATTTCACCTGTTTGCTGGGCCCTGTTAGGACACTATGTACCTCCTGTGGGCCTTGTACAGTGTGCATTAAACATCATCCACTCTGAGGTCTTCATGCTGACATGAACCTATGATATACCTGTGGCCATAAGCCCAGGTATGAGAGTCAGCATCTCTCCAGCTGGCTGGATCCAGACAAGAGGATCTTTATTTGGCTGTTACCTGGGTTCAGAAATAAGTCACTATCCCAACTGTGACTGGATGTTCACATATGATAGTTACAATTCCAACTGTGGACTGCATTCAGGTATGAGATTTAGACCTCCCTAATCAACTCTGTTCCTGTGTAAGAATGACAATTCTGATGATTGGTGGGTGTGCATACAGAGAACACAATCTCACCTGTGTTCTGGGCCCTGTGATGACACTGTACCAACTGAGTGCTTTACATGGTATGCAAGAGTGCTTATTTCCTCTGACCTTCATAGTAAAAGAAGACTCATAATTTTGCACGTTTTGTTATGCCTGGCTATGAGACAAAGTATCTCTCCTATTGGTTGGTTTAAGGTATGAATGTCATGTGACAATCTCACACTTGGGTAGTCAGCAAGCAGGAGGGTCTCATCACCTGGGTTTGTGTCAGGGATATGTCACAGTCTCCCCTGAGGACAGGGACAAGGCAAGAGAGTCACATCCCTAGGTGTTCTGCCAGGGATATGTTCTTGCTCCCTCTTGAAAACACGACACATGCGACAGAGTCACCTCACCTGAGTTCTGGGCCCAGCGATGTCACAATTTTCCCTGTGAACTAAGCGCTGGCAGGAGAAACACATCACCTGTTTGCTGGGCCCAGAAATATGCTACATTTTTCTTGTGAGCAGAGCTCAGGCAGAAATGGGGGGGATCACATTTTCTAGTGATAAATGCGGAGCTATGTCACAAGGCCCCCAGTAGTCATGGCCTTGGCAGAAGCTTCCTATTGTCTAGGCGATTGGCCCAGTGATACATCACGATAGCTAAATTATGCAGGGCCCAAGGCAAAGAGGAAAGTCGCATCACCTAAGCGGTGAACAAAAAGATATGTCATAATGCCCATGTGGAAATGGCCCATGCAGGTGAGTCACATTACCTAGGTGTTGGACCCAGTGATATGTCACAATACACAATATATGCAGGGCCCAGCCAAGAGGGGAGAGTCAAGTCCCCCAGGTGCTGGGTCCGGTGATACATTGTAATCTCTCTTTGGTCAGAGCCCCAGCAGTAGAAGAAACTCACATCACCTCGATGCTGAAGTCAGCCCCATGTCACAATACACCTGAGCAATGAGCCCAGGCAAAGAGTCACATCATTTAGGTGAGAGGCCCATAGATATTTTGCAATGCCTCCTGTGGGTAGCGCTCAGTAAAAGTCACATAACTTAGAGTCTGTCCCCAGCGATTTGTAAGAATCCCAGCTGTGAACAGCCACCAGGCAGGACAAGAGAGTCCCATCACCTGGGTGATTAGTGCACAGATATGTCACAATGCCCCCTGTAGGCAAAGCCTAGACAAGAGTTACATCACCTGGGTGTTGGACCCAGCAATATGTCAGAATGGCTCGTGCGGGCAAAGCACAGGAGAGAGTCACATAACAAATTGCCAGGACCAGTGTTAGGTCATGATATCCATTATGGGCAGTGCCAAGACAGGAGAATAGAAGGATATTAACTATTAATTAGATGACAGATTCAGGGATATATCACAATCTCATCTGTGGGCTACACCCAGGCAAAAAGTCAAATCACTAAGGTGCTGGCTAGAGGTGTACTTCAGAATCTCACCTGCAGGAAGGTCCATGGATGAGATTAACAATCCCACATAAGTGCCGGTTCTAGGTATGAGAGTCAACACTTCCGGTATGTTGCATCTAAATGCATAAGTCACAATCTCAATGGAGGAATGGGTTTTTTCCATGAAAGCCTTAATCCCTTTTGAAAACTGAGTTATCTTAATGTAGTCACAGCCTCACAAGTGTTTTGGATCTTGGTCAGGGAGTCACAGACTCACTTGCGGACAATATCCACATATAAGAGCGAATTTTCCAACTTTTGACTGCCTCTGAGTGTGAGTTTCAGAACATCAATTATGGTCCATGTTCGTGTGGGAGAATGACAATTTTGACAGATGGCTGGGCTCAGGCAGAAGACTTTCATCCTGCAGGTGTTGAGACAAAGGATACATCAAAATACCCAAAATATGCTGGGTGCAGGCAAAAGAAGAGGCTCACATTAGCTGGTTGCTAGGTCCAGTTATATGTCACCACCTCTCTTTTTGCAGGGCTAAGGAAAAAGAGGAGAGTCAGAGGTAAATAAATGTCATAATGTCCCTGTGAGTAGGGCCTATGCATAAGAGTTGCATCACCTAGTCATTGAACCCAGCCATATATTGTAATACACAATGTATACAAGGCCCAGGCAAGAAGGAGAGTAATATCACATAGGTACTGGGTCCAGCAATATGTCACAATATCCCCTGAGGGGAGGCTCCAGGCAACAGGGTAACATTACCTAAGTGAAGCGCCCAGAGAGATGGTTCAATGCCCCTGGTTGGTAGGACTTTGAAAAAGGAGAAGTTACATAACCTAGGAGCTAGACCTAGCTATGTGTCACATTCATCTCCAAGATGGAGCCCAGACATGAGAGAAAAGTCACATGATGTAGGTACTGGGCAAAGTAATATGTCACAATCCTTATGTGAGCAGTCCCTAGGAAGAAGTAGAGAGTCACATAGTCTAGATGATGGGCCCAGAGGTATTTGACAATGACTCCTGTAGGTAAGGACCAGGCAGAAGAATCACATCACCCGTGTGCTGTGCCCAGTTATAAGTCCCACTTCCTTCTGTGGGCATGACCCAGGCAGGGAGAAGAGTCACATCATCCCTGTGCTAGACCCAGAGATGTGTCACAATCTCTCTTATGGGCAACGCTCAGGTAAGAGAGGAGAGTCACTTCAAATAGGTGATGGACCCAGAGGTATTTTACAATGCCTTCTGTGAACTCGATCCAGAGAGAAGATTCACATCAACATCAACTTGGTGCTAAGCCCAGCAACATGTCACAATCCCTTCTGTGTAAAGGGACCAGGCAGGAGAAGAGAATCACATTACCGGCTGATGAGCACAGAGATATCTCACAATGCCCCTGTAAGACAGGGCCCAGGCAGGGGAGTTACATCGCCTGAGTAGTGGACCCAGCAACATACCACAGTGTCCAATATGGGCAGTGCACAAGCCGGAGAGTCACAGAACCTGGGTGAGAGGCCAAGCTATATATCACAACGCTTCCTGTGGGCAGCACCAAGGCAGAAGAGGAGACTCACATCACCTGGGTGCAAGGTCAGCGATATGTCAAAATGCTCACTGTGGGCAGTGCCAGTGAAGGAGAATAGAGTTACACCCTCAATGCGCTGGATCCAGCAATATGTTAATATCCCATCTGTGGGCTGGGTCCATGCAAGACCGTCAAGCCACTCAGGTGCTAGGCACTGGCAAATTTCACAATGAAAGCTGCAGAATGGTCCAGGAATTAGATTAACAATGCCACAGCTGTCTCAGTTGTAGGCATGACATTCAACACCTCCTGTATGTTGGGTCAAAGCCCAAGAATAATCATCTCAACACCAGACTGGATTTGTGCATGAGAGCCTCCATTCCTCTGCAGACTGACCTGTGTTCCTGTGAGAGGATGACAATAGTTACTGTTGGCTGGGTGTGCATATGAGTGTCACAATCTCACCTGTGTGCTCGGCCCAGTTAGCACGCTCTGTGTACTACCCAATGGCCCTATACAGTATGAATGAGAGTTGTAATCAACTTTGAGACCTTCCTAATGGTAGGGACCCATGATCGTACTTGTAGCATTAAGCCCGGGTGAGAGTCAACATCATTACAATTAACTAGGTTAGGATAGGAGAGTCTTCCCTTGCCTATGAGCTGAGTTTAGAAATGAGCCACCATTTCAACTCGGTTGAATGTTTATATATGAACATGGGCCTAGCACCAAGGTGATGTGCGTCTTTGGCCTGGACACTTTAAGCAGGAGGCGATGTGACATATCTCTGGGCCTATCAACTATTTGATGTGACCTTCCTTTTTTACCTGAGCTGTCCCCATAAAAGAGATGTGACATATGTCTAGACGAAGCACCTGGGTGATGTGACTCTCCTTTTTTGACTGAGCCCTGTGTATTTTGGGTATTCTGACTTATCCCTGGAACTAATATCTAGAATATAACAAGATCCAGCATGGGCCCTGCCTAAAAAGTTTCTTGTGACAAATTTCTACGTGAATCACCTTGGAGATTTGACTCTTCTCTCTTACCTGAGCTTTGCCCATAAGAGAGATTGTTAAGTACCTCTGCAGCAAGCACCTAAATGCTGTGGCTTACTTCCTTGCCGGTGTCATGCTCACAGATGAAAGCGTGGCTTATCGCTGTGTCCAGCACACCAGTTATGTGATTATGCTGCCTGATCTCTGCTCACAGGAGCCATTGTGACATATTCCTGGGCCGAGAAACTATTTAATACGACTTCCTCAATGACCTTAACTTTGTGCATGGGATAAATTGTGACATATCTTTGGATCCAGCACCTAGGTGATGCGACTCTCCTTTCTGCATGGGCTATGCCCACAGGAAGGAGGCTGACTTATTGCCGTGTTGACAGCTGATGTGATATCTCTGTTCTTGTCTTCTTAGTTTTTAAGAATTTAAACAAGAAACACAAAGAAAAAAAATGCAGCATAATTTAATGGAAAAAAAATATTTGAAAGTTAAGTGCAGAATACAGTACACGGTGAGAGATATACTCCAGGGCGGGCTGCTCATAAGAGTGAGACAGTGTGGATTGTCGCTGAAGAAACCCCCTTATGGGAGTTTTACATTCTTATTAATAAGGAGAGGGGAAGAGGAGCTGCTAGTAAGCATGTCCTGAGTGGTCTTCTGGGTACACATGCGCAGTAGCTGTACATGCTTGTTCATGTGTTGCATGTCTTGTTAGCATCTTAGATCTCCACCCAGGAGTGTATTTCTGTTTGTTTGTTTGAGACAGAGTCTCCGTGTTTGCCCAGGCTGGAGTGCAGTGGTGTGATCTCTGCTCACTGCAACCTCCGCCTCCTGAGTTCAAACCATGCTCATGCCTCGGCCTCCTGAGTAGCTGGGATTACAGGCATGCACCACCATACCCTGCTAATTTTTGTATTTTTAGTTGAGACGAGGTTTCACTATGTTGGCCGGTCTAGTCTCGAGCTTCTGGTTTGAAGTGATCCATCTTCCTCAGCCTCCCAAATTGCTGGGGTACAGGTGTGAGCCACCGTGCCCGGCTGGGGGTGGTTATTTTTCTGTTATTAAATAGCAAAAACTAAGTTTGAGACAGGTAAATCAAAATGCACATGCTTTCTAGAACAGAAAGTCCTTAATAAGGATTGCTTTGCTTGAATAAGCCAATGCAATGCGAATGCTAAGGCTTATTGTGTTGGTGTACAGTCCAGCACGGTTTCTGTATCCCGAGATCATGGGTCATTTTCTGGACTATCTATTCTGCCTCAATTTCACCCTAGAGATTTTAGGGCCATAATCGTATTTGAGGTTGAGGGGCTAGGTCATTTTTTTTTCTGGAGCTGTTTCCTGCTGAGTGGGTGTTATTCTGCCTAGCCTGGCGTTAAAGGTTTCTTCCTGTGTGATCTAACCGGATATAAACCATGTTATTCGTGGAGACCAGTGGGCAAGATGTTGGCAGCCAAAGGTTTGAAAGTCTTGCAAAAGCCATCATTGCAAACATGGAGTTGCCTTAAGCAAGAGAGCAAGGAAATCAGATTAACATTTCAAACAAAATTGGAAAAAAGTAAAAGCTGAAAGTGTAATAATGACTGTAGTATATAAAGAGAGCAAGGCAGGCAATGGACGTTGTTTTCATGTTTCCCATGGAAGTTCCTAAGAGAATTCAGCTTTGTCTGCCTGGGTGATGATTATTATTAATATTTTCTTGGACTAAGCCAGACTGAATGATCTCAAAAACAGCATTCTTCTTTGCTAGATATAAACATGCTCCTCTTTGCCCGGCTGGGAAAAGATCCCAGGCTCTTTGGTTTTTGTCGGACTGGAGTGGCCATGGAGTACCCGGTCGTTGTTGAACCTATATGAGGCCTCTGCTGCTTGTTGGGGACCCACTGAGGTTTTCTGAGATAGTTTCTACTGGGATTCCCAAGGGCTCCACCTTATGGTGACATTTGTGCTGCAAAGGAATTCTGCATTAAAATGGTGAAAGCAGCAAAAGTTTTAAGTCTTTTCTATTTTTTTGGCAATAAGCAAAAGTTTTGTGCAGCTAGTGGTCAGCGCAGTCATCTGGGTCCATTTATGGATTGGAGAAGTTGAATGGTGGTCACAAGTTAGGAGCCTCGAAGGCTTCACTAAAATGCACTGAAGTTCTCTGAGAGCCCATCAGGAGCTGTTGCTTACATTGGATTAGATCATTGAGAAGAGAACAAGCACTCTGATGGTCCTCTCTCCATTTGAGACTTTCTGTAAGGGGAGCAATTTTCTCTGGGCCCTGCACGTGTGAAGCTCCACTGCGAGTAACTACAGCTGGGCTGGTCTCTATTGTACCTTGCAAAGGCTGATAGAGAGGAGCATAAGGAGGAGGTGAAACAAGCTTAGATTCTACAGAAGACTCTGATAGTGTGGGGACGCTGGGGATTCTAAAGGGGGTGTGGGCCCCTGAAGGCCCCATGTGTGGAGCTGGTGTTGGGGCTGTGGGGTGTCGTGGGCGTCCCCTTCCCCTTAATAAGCAGATGATCTTCCTTAATTGCTTCTGAGGGGCTTTCTGGCTTACCTAGGCCTGTAGCCCACAGGTGCTGCATAGAGCTGGGTTTTTGTTGTCAGGCCAGAAAGGTTTGCACATAAGGGTACTTCAGACCATTTTCCGTGATTTCCACATAAAAGTTCTAGCCTGTAGGATGGAGTTAAAGTTTCACAGTCCTCATTCTCCGCCATGTTTTTTAGCTAAGTCTGTTGCAGGCTAAATAGTATTACAAAAGAAGATAAGTTTTTTCTTTTTTTTTTTTTTTTTTTGGTTCATCTAGCCAAAAGCTGTTTCAATTTTTAAATATACATCCTGGGGATTGTTTCAGTGACAGTAGAGGAAGCGCTCCCACGGTGCCGAGAGAATCTTGCAACGTCAGAACATGTACTAAAGTCCAGGAGGCCATGGGCATCCCATGAGGCAAGTGGAACCACCAAGGTGTCCAGCGCATCCCCTCGAGATCCCATTAACTGAAGCTCTAGGAGGTCATAGGCATTTGCCATACACCGTCCTAGCTCTCACCAGCGGTGAACATCTCCAGCCCTACCAAGATGACCCCCGCTTCTGGCTGGGGGGCAGATGTCTGGCTTGACAAGCCTCTCCCTAATTTACTGGTTTGCCATTTTATGATGCCAATTACAACACCTGCAATGCTCAGATTCAAACCCCAACGGCCGGGCACCTACCTCACTGTGCGTCTTTTGTTCAGCAAAGAAAACCTGTTGAAGAACAATTTCAAGGAGCTGGGAAATGCATAAAGCCTGAAGGGACAGGGTTCTCTTAATATTCCACTCAAAACTAAACAAAACAAAATTCTAAACAGAAAACCTGACCAGAAAATAAAGTACAATAGCCACTAGGTGGCGATCGAGTATTGCTGAAGGGACAGCAAACGATAAGCTGAGTCTGAACTGTGGCCAGAAAGATTGTGAAACTAAGCAGCAAAGTAGCCCGAATATGAAATGTTGAGACCAACCCATGCGGTTAGTGTATTTATGGCTAGTACAGACGCAGCAGCCCAAAAGGAGAGCGGACATGTATTCTCCCTCTAGAGAATACAGGTGACTTAAAACACGTTTCCCCCAGACTTTTAGTGAAACAGCCGCTGGAACAAGCAGCGATAGTTAACCAGGTAGTCTGGAACTGCCATAGTATTCACTGTAAGTAAAGGAAAACTGAAAATTAATGAAGAGGACAAAAACCTCTCTCTGGGCCATGGCACCAAAAAATGTTGATGGCTGATGTAATATCCTTGGTTTTCTTCTTAGTTTAAAAAGAATTTAAACAAGAGACACACAGCAAAAGAAGTACAGCAAAATTTATTGCAACACCAAAAAAAAGAAAAAATACGTTCAACATTAACTGCAGAATAGACCGGTACAGTCTGAGAAAAGAGATTCCAGGCAGCCTGCTCATAAGAGTGAGACCAGCATTAATTGTTTGCTGGAGAAAACACTCCTGGGAGGTTTTACATGATTATTCATAAGAAGGTGGAAAGAAGTGTTATAGTAAGCATGTTTTGAGTGGCCTTGTGGGTACACACATGCAGTAGCTGTATATATTTGTGCATATATTGCATGTCTCATTAGCATGCAATGACATTCCACCCAAGAATGTGTTTTTACTATTAAAATGAGCAAAGGTTCATTTGAGGACAGATAAAATCAAAATGCACATGATCTCTAGAAGTAAAAGTCCCTTCAGAAGATAGTGGGTTTCAAACGACCCCAAGTGCTCCACAACTTAAAAATCGCTTCCACAAAGCTGGAACACTATCTGTTCCTGAGGATCAGGTCCCATTTGTGGCTCTGAGACACTGGCAAGTCAGGCCTGACTTGAGATGAGACTATTGATTTCAAGTGTAAAATGCCTAGTCAGCAGCTTCAGGTTGCATTTTGGAGCTTGTCCACTTAAATGGGTTGATGAAAATGGTCACAAGACTCATGCCTTGGAAATGGGGTTTTCTCATTTGCTCTTAGCAGATTTTCTGCAACCCAATAATTAACCTTCCTGATGCCTCGACTTTCACATTCGTGAAAAAGGCGCCATTGAGAGTGACGTTTCCAGGAAGGCACAGCCCTTGTCAGCCCCTGCAGAGCTACGAAGCTGTTCACAAGCAGGCCAGGTGGAAGATTTCTCTAAAAAGCGATTGAGCACGCGCTCTGGCTAGAGAAAAAAGAGGGCTGCGGCACAATGGACAGTGTCTCAGACATCAGGACAGTTTCCACAGCAGTTTAGGAAAGAAGGCAGCGCCCTGGGCTCCAGAAGGTACAATGCTCTGGAAGGAACCCTGGCTGCAGCTGAAAGAGGAACCTGAGAAGCATAGAGCCAATCGGCTGAGGACAACCCGCCCGATTTGGGCAAAGGTAAGGTGTCTTCGTAGGGTAATACCCTCCTCAACGCTCAGCCCAGACCTGTCCTCCAGGTCCACCTCTGTACTCACTGTCCGTGCAAAGAGTCGGCATAGCATAAGAACTCAGCAGTGCTTTGGACACTGGGAAGTCCACACCGCTCTGTCCCTCCCTCCAGGGCTATGCACCCGGATCCTGGTACATAATGGGATTATAGTTCTAAAGCCTACCAACAAACAGGCTGAGAGCAGTTAACAGACTACAGCTCCCAGCGTATTATGTGGGGCGTGTACCACTTTGCCCCTTCTTCCAGGGCTATGCCTCATCCCAGAGACTGGCGCATGCTGGGATTGTAGTCCTGTAGCCCTTTGACCAAAGGGCTGGGAGTGTTTATGAGAATACATCTCCCAGCAAGCCTAGGGAGGCGCACACAACCCGTCTCTTCCTCCAGTGACACTCATTGTCCCTGAGACAGGTGCATGCTAAGATTGTAGTCCTGAAGCTCTGCGACCAAAGGGGTGGGAGTGTTTATGAGCATATATCTCCCAGTAAGCCTAGGAAGACGCACACAGCCCCGCCTCTTTTTCCCCTGACGCGCACTGTCCTGACCCCAGTGCATACTGGGATGGTAGTCCTGCAGCCCTGTGACGAAAGTTCTGGGAGTCTTTATGAAACTACATGTCCCAGGAAGCAGAAGGAGGCGTCCACAGCCTAGTCTTTTCCTCAGTAATGCGCACTGTCCCTGAGCCGGGTGCATGCTGGGATTGTAGTCCTGCAGCCCGGTGATGAAAGGTCTGGGAGTGTTTATTAGACTACATCTCTTACCAAGCCCAGCGAGACGCGCACAACCCTGCTCTTTCTCCAGTGACGCGCACTTTCCCTGAGCCTGGTGCATGCTAGGATTGTAGCGCTGCAGCACTGTGACCAAAGGACTATGAGTGTTTATGAGACTGCATCTCCCACCAAGCCCAGAGAGGCGTGTAGAGCCTCGCCTCTTCCTCCACTGATTAGCGCACGCTCCCTGAGCCCCATGCATGCTGGGATTGTAGTGCTGCAGCCCTGTGACCAAAGGGCTGGGAGTGTTTATGAGAATACATCTCCAAAAAAGCATAGCGAGAAGAGCACAGGTCCACCTCTTCCTCCAGTGACGCGTGCTGTCCCTGAGCACGGTGCATGCTGGAATTGTAGTCCTGAAGCCCTGTGACCAAAGGGCTGGGAGAAATAATGAGACTACATCTCCCAGAAAGCACAGCAAGGCGCTCACACCCCTTTCTCTTCCTCCAGTGAGGCAGACTGTCCCGGTGCCTGGTGCATGCTGGAATTGTAGTCCTACAGTGATGTGATGAAAGGGCTGGGAGTGTTTATGAGACTACCTCTCCCAGCAAGCCCAGCGAGGCGCGCACAGACCTGCCTCTTCCTCCATTGACTTGCACACTCTCCCTGAGCCCGATGTATGCTGAAATTGTAGTGCTGCAGCCCTGTGGCCAAAGGACTACAGTGGTTATGGGACTGCATCTCCCAGCAAGCCCAGCGAGGCAAGCACAGATCCACGTCTTCCTCCAGTGACACACACTGTCCCTGAACTCACTGCATGCTGGGATTGTAGTCCTGCAGCCCTATGACCAAAGGGCCAAGAGTGTTTATGAGACTACATCTGCCAGAAAACCTAGCGAGACACACAGCCCCACAGCTTTTCCCAGTGACGCATACTGTTTTTGATCCCGATACATACTGGGATTGTAGTCCTGCAGCCCTGTGACGAAAGGTCTGAGAGTCTTTAAGAAACTACATCTCCCAGGAAGTGCAGCAAGGTGCGCACAACCTTCCCCTCATTCTCCAGTGAAGGGGAATGTCCGTGAGCCCCAAGCATGCTGGGATTGTAGTCTTATAGCACTGTGAGCAAAGGGCAGGGAGAGGCAGGAGACTACATCTCCCAGAAAACGTAGGGAGAGGCACACAGCCCCTCATCTTTTCCCAGTGACGCAACCTTTTTTTATCCCGATGCATTCTGGGATTGTAGTCCTGCAGCTCTGTGACAAAAGGGCTGAGTCTTTATGAAACTACATCTCCCAGCAAGCGCAGCGAGGTGCGCACAACCTTCCCCTCATTCACCAGTGACGCGGACTGTCCATGAGCCCCAAGCATGCTGGGATTGTAGTCTTATAGCACTATGACCAAAGGGCAGGGAGAGGCCATGAGACTACATCTCCCTGGAAGCCCAGCAAGGTGCACACTGCCCTGCCTCTTTCTCCTTAGACTAGCGCACTGTCACTGAGCTGGGTGCATACTAGGAATGTAGTCCTGCATCCCTGTGAGCAAAGGCTGGGAGTGTTTATGAGAATACATCTCCCAGTACTCCCAGGAGGTGCACACAGCCCTGCCTCTTCCTGCAGTGACCGGCGCACTGTCCCTGAGCTGGGTGCATGCTGGGATTGCAGTCCTGCGCTCTATGACCAAAGGGCTAGGAGTGTTAATGAGACTACATCTCCCAAAAAAGCATAGCGAGAAGCGCACAGCCCTCCCTCTTCCTCCAGTGACGTGCGCGCTCCCTGAGCCCAGTGCATGCTGGAGCTGGAAGTCCAGTCCTTCAGCCCTGTGACGAACGGGCTGGGAGGGTTTATGAGAATACATCTCCCAGCAAGCCCAGCGAGTAGCAAATAACCCTGCCTCTTCTCCAGGGACGCGCAATTTCCTTGAGCCCGGTGCTGGCTAGGATTGTAGTCCTGCAGCCCTGCGACCAAAGTGTTGGGAGTGTTTATGATAATGCATATCCCACCAAGCCCAGCGAGCCGTGGACAATCCCGCCTCATCCTCCAGTAACGGGCAGTATCCTTGATCTTGGTGCATACTGGGATTGTAGTTCTGCAGCCCTGTAATAAAAGGTCTGGGTGACTTTATGAAACTACATCTCCCAGCAGCCAAAGGAGGCGCACAAAGCTTTGCCTCTTCGTCCAGGCACACGCACTGTCCCTGATCCTGTTTTTGATCCCGATACTGTTTTTGATCCTGATACATACTGGGATTGTAGTCCTGCAGCCCTGTGACAAAAGGTCTGAGAGTCTTTATGAAACTACATCTCCCAGGAAGCGCAGCAAGTTGCGCACAACCTTCCCCTCATTCTCCAGTGAAGGGAATGTCCGTGAGCCCCAAGCATGCTGGGATTGTAGTCTTATAGCACTGTGAGCAAAGGGCAGGGTTTATGAGAATACATCTCCCAGCAAGCCCAGCGAGTAACAAATAACCCCGCCTCTTCCTCCCGTGCATGACGGGAATGTAGTCCTGCAGCCCTGTGACAAAAGGGCTGGGAGTGTTTATTAGACCGCATCTCTCAGCAAGAAAAGCCAGGCCTGCACAGCCCCGCCTTTTCCTCCAGTGACGCGCACTGTTCACTAAGGAGTGCTCATGAGATAACATTTTCCAGCAAGCCCAGCGAGTCATGCACAGATATACCACTTCCTCTAGTGACGTGCACTGTCCCTGATTCCGTTGTATGTTGGGATTGTGGTGCTGCAATCCTGTGATCAAGGGGCTGGGAGTCTTTATAAGACTACATCTCCCAGCAAGCCCAAGAGGTGCTCACAGCCATGCACCCCCCTCGTGCCCCACTTTTCCTTCAGTGCCGTGCACTGTCCCATGAACCTGGTGCATGCTGGAATTATCCTGTTGCGGGATTCAGGAGGACCAGAGAGATCTCGGGTTGAAACAGGAGAATCTTTATTGAGTGCACTCAGGACCAGCTGACTCACGTGAAAAAGACTGGGCTTGGAACAAAGACAGCACCTGACTTTTATACACACTTCACAAAAGGGGGTGGGCTGGCTTGAAGCAAACTTACAGTGGCGTGAAAGCAGGAATACAGAGGCAGGAAAAAGACATGATTGCACATGACTGTTGCCAAGCAACCCACATGTCCATTATCTAGGTTTCCCGGGCATTGGCTTATCCTATAACCCTCACTATGGTGAGCTGCAGTTCAGCCTACTCAGGCTTCTCATGACTTTCAGTGTACTTCTTAGATAAAACAGAATACTTGAAGTCACTAATTACCGAGAACAAGAATCTATAAACTCATTCCATAAAACAAAGGAAATTTGTTTTTCTTTTCCCTGTGTTGGGGGAGTGTTGGGAGAGCCTCCAGCGCACATTAGATAATATTACCAAGACTTTTCCTGGGTCTGGGCTGTGCCTATTGCTGCCTCTGGGACAAGTCAGCCTAATACAAGAAAACTTATTTCAATTTCCTTCCTTAGTCCCGCAGCCCTGTGATCAAAGACTGGGAGTGCACAGTTACACATATGTTCACTTGTCATGAGACTGTTTTCCTTTACCCCCATGAGAATACTTATAATAGCTTCTTTCAAATCTTATCTACTGATTAGAGCATCTTGCACTTCTTGAGAATAGTTTCTATTGTCTGCTTTTTATCTTGTGAATCGATTACATTTTCATGCTTCTTCACGTATCTCATGAATTTTTAAATTGTGTAATAGGAACTACAGGGACTCTGGATTCTGTTGTATTCTTTGAAAACTATTATTTTAAGAGGGAGTTAGTTTGAATAGATTTAAACCCCAATCCTTATCTATTCTACAGTGGCATAGCTAAAATCTTCAGTTCTTCTAAACAGTGTGCGTTTCTATATAGCAAAATATAGTATTTTATTAAGCTTTATTATAATTATCTGTGAAATAGTTATTCAACGAACTAGTCTACTTCATTATTACTGGAAGCCAGAACTCAGTTGTGTTCACTTTTTGGATTTTATATAAGTGAAATTATATAATATGTATACTTTTACATCTACTTTCTTCTATTCAACTTTATATTTATGATATTAATTCATGCTGTTGCAGATAGCTATAGCTTGGTTATTTAAAAATATTTTTTACATTGTGGTAAAGTATATATAAAATTAACCATTTTAGCTAATTTAAGTGTGCAGCTGAGAAAAATTAACTACACTCACATTGTTTTGCAACTATTATTCCCATTCATAGGGACCTTCTTTCAACTTCCAAAACCAAAATTCAATGCACATTAAATAAAAGCTCCCTGTGACTCCCCCTCCAGCTCCTAGGAACCACTCTTCTACTTGGGTTGCCAGAATTTAACTACTGTAAGTATCTCATAAGTGGAATGATACAGTATTTGTCCATTTATGACTGGCTCATGTCACTTTGCACATTGTCCTTAAGGTTCGTGCATGACGTACTATGTGTCAGAATTTCCTTATTTTACATAACTGAACAATATTCCAATGTATTTATAAATCACATTTTATCTATTTATTCATTGATGATAATTCAGACAACACGGGTAATTCAAAAACCTTTTGGGTGATGTGAGTAATGCTGCTGTGAACCTAGGTGTACGTGTATTATTTTGTGTCTTTGCTTTCACATCTTTTGCTACATACCAAGATGTGAAATTGCGGAATCATATGGTGATTTTATGTGTAAATTTTTTAGTTACTATGCTGTTATTTTATAGCAGCTGCAGCATTTTACATTTCCACCAACAGCGTACAAGGGTTCTAATTACTCCACGTCCTCACCAACACACAAGTGTTGTTTTGATTTTCTGTTTTGTTTTGTTTTCTTTTGGTAGTAGCTATGCTGATGTGTATTAAGTGATATATCATTTGGGGTTATATTTGCATTTTACTAATGATTAATTTTGTTGAGCACCTTTTCATGGACTTATTACCCACTTCACATAATTTTTAGAGAAGTGTCTAAGTATTTCACCCATATTTTAAACAAGTAGTTTGTTTTATTATTGCTGAATTGTTCTTTTTATATTCTGGATAGAGTCCTATTTATCTATTTGTCTTTAGTTCCTTGTGTTTTTGGTGTCCTGTTAAAAAAAAAATCACTGCCAAATCCAGTGTTATGACATGTTTTACCTACATTTCATACTAAGAATTTTGTAGTTTTAGCTCTTACATTTAGGTTTTTGATCCCGTTAGTTAATTTTTTCTTATCGTATAAGTTAAGGGTCCAGCTTCACTCTTTCACATGTGGGTACCCAATTTCTCCAGCACTAATTGTTGTAAAGGCAGTTCATTTCCCATAAAAATCATTTGACCATATATATGAGGGTTTTTTATATTGGCTTTCTATATTACTCCATTAGTCTATTTGTAGCATCCTATTTTGGAATTTTGTAGTACGTTTTGAAATCATTAAGTGTGACTTCTATAACTTTGGTATTTTTTTAAATTATTTTTGCAATTTAGGGCCCCTTGAGATTCCCCATAAACTTAAAAATTGATTTTTTTATATCTACACAAAAGTAATTGGCATTTTACTTCTTGGTTACTTCCTAAGTATTTTATTCTTTTGATGCTATTGTAAATTGAATTGTTTTCAGAGTTTCCTTCTCATATTATTCATATTACTACATAAAACAGTTTTTTATGTTGATTTGTATGCTACTATTCTGCTGAATTTGTTAGTTTTAATATTTTTTGTGTGGAATCTTTAAGATTTTCTACATAAAAGAACATATTTTCTGTACAAATTTTGATGCAGTTTATTTCATTGTCTTTTTAAATTTCTCTGAATGAAACTTGTAATACTCTGTTGAATAAAAGTGGCTGGCAAGAGCAGACATTCTGTCTGTCTTCTGAGCTTAGAGGAAAGAATTTTGGTCTTTTCCTCTAGAACATGTTGTTTGCTGTGAGTTTTTATATGTGAATTTTACAAAGATGATTTTCTTTTATTCATAATTTATTGTGTTTTATTATAAAATATTTTGAATTTTGTAAAATACATTTTCTGTATTAATGAGATAAAGTTTTCTAAAAATTTTGTTAATGTGGCATATGCATTGATTAATTTTCATATGCTAAAACTTTTGTTAAGAAAGGCTAGCTAAGTGAACCAGTGAGACTGGAAAAAGAATAAAGAAATCTATACTGGTTGTGATCAATTAGTTGTAAACACCACTGCACTGAAACCAGCCAAATGCTAAAACTTCCTTGCATTCCAATAATAAATTCCCCTTGGTTGTGGGGTGTAATCTTGCTAGTATACTGCTGAATGTATTTAGCTAGGGTGTTGCTGAGTAGTTTTGCATCCATGTTCATAAGGGATATTAGTCTATGTGTTTTTGTAGTCTCTTTGTCTGGCTTTAGTATGAGGTAATGCTGGCACCATGGAATAAGTTTGGAACTGCTCTCTTCAGTTTTTTGGTAGACTTTGGAAAGGATTTTTCTTCTTTAAATGCTTGATCTAAATCACTAGTGAAGCCAACAAAACAAGGGCTTTTCTTCATGAAGAGGTGTTTAATTACTGATTCCATTTCCTTAGCAGATTTTTATCTATTCAGATTTTGTATTTCTTTGTAATCAAGTCTTGTATAACTAGGAATCTGCCCACTTTATCTAGGTTTTCCAATTTATCATCCTATCATAGTTCACAGTACACTTTTTAAAACATTTTATTTCTTCGAATTAGTATTAATGTCCCACTTTCATTTCTCATTTTAGTATGTGAATATGCTGTTAATTTTTTGTGTGTGTAGCTGAAAGTTTGCCAATTGTTAATTTTTTGAAGAACTGAGAATGAACTTTTGTTTTTTGGAATTCTGTTGTTTGTATAATCTCTATTGCATTTATCTCTGCTAAAATTTTTAATATTTCCTCTTTCTCTTTGCTTTGCATCTAATTTGGTGTTTTTTCTAATTTGCTAGGTGATAAAGTTATTATTTATTTGAAATCTTTGTTCTTTTTAAATGTATTTTAGCTGCAAACTTTTCATCTTAGCACTGTTTTTGCTGTTTCCCATAACTTTTGATATGTTTTGTTTTCATTTTTCTTCCTCTGTAAGTATGTTCTACTTCTCTGGATTTCTTCCTTTACTTATTGGTTGTTTAATTTATTTATACAATTTTGTAAACTTTCTAGCGTTTCATCTGTTATTGATTTAATCTGAGATCCACTATACAGCCCATCCTGGAGAACTCCCCGTGTGCATTTGAGAAGAGTGTGAACTCTCTTTTGTTGGATGGAGTATATCGTATATATCTGTTAGATCAACTTGGTTCATTGAGTTAGTCAAGTCCTCTATTTCCTAATTTATCATCTATCTCATTTTTCTATTCATTACTCAAGTGGAGTATTAACATCTTCAACTATTATTTTAGACCTGCCTATTTGTCCCTTTAATTCTGTCAACTTATGCTTTCTATGTCTAAATGTTTTATTATTAGGTATGTAAGTGTTTAAACTATTTATATCTTCTGCCAAATGGCATTCTATGACTATATAATGTCTTATTGTCTCTTGTAACTTTTTAAGTCTATTTTTCTGCTATTAATATAGTCATCCCAGTCTCTTTTTCATACTATTGGTATAAAATAATTATATTCTTCCTTTTTTATAACCCTGAAGTCCTGGAAAGCTAAAAGCAGCATTACTTAATTTAAAAAGTGGAGAAATCTTAAATCGATAGCTTAATGTTTGTAAAAGCATTTAAATGGAAATGAACTACCCAGTCCACCAGGAACAAAGGATATCAGTTGGGTCTAAGAATAATCATGCCAAAAAGCTCTAGGAGGAAAAGCTGCTGGGAATGAGGACTGTGATAATGGTCTTCGGGATCAAGAAGAAAATGGGGAAATGGGGATGCTCAGGGCCAGGTACACGCTTAGCCAAAGGCCCACAAAACCCTAAGCTCTCACCTCTGTATTTTAAACTCTGCACAAGTAGAAAGTAGAGGCGTAAGGAGAGTTGTAACTTTACGCTGATTGGTAAAGGCGTGCTCCAACACACATACATAGATCCCAGGTGAAAAAATCAGAGATTTATTTTTAGTGAGGGTTACAAAATCTGGAGTCTTACTTTCCAATTAAGGTTTAGTGAAAATATTTGGGGAGATTTGCATTGATCAATTCATCCTGAAGTCAAGAAAATCTGTATTTTGTCATTTAGAGCCTCCAGTAAAGGATTAGCCTCCACCTAGAGGTTTTCTTTGGCCTTTTGGACTCAGAGCCATCTTGACACTACTACTGGTTATGCTGATTTGAAAGTCAGTTAAGAGCTTGCTACAGAACTCCTGACAAACTAAGTTTGACCTATAGCGGGCTAGGGCATCCCCAGCTGGTTGAAATTTTGTGCCTCCTTCTATCGTCTGAAGCAAAGCTGCTGTCTCTGTGGGGCCCCCAATTGACTGAGCATTTCCTGTATGACTGGTCCTGGTTCACAGATGAGTCAGGAAAGCTGAAACCTCATGATGTCCACTGGGCTGCTGTGGCTGTTTAACCTGTGCCAGCCATACAGAACCTGAAATGAGTGGTTGCTCCTCTCAAAGGTCAGAACTCAGGGTTTGGGGTAATTGCCCATATTCTATCTGTTTGGTTATCTACAATGGAAACCGTAGACTGTCTGAATGTCTTTAGGGCTGCAAACCGGAAAAATCTCAGATGCTGATCTAAATGGGCCACTCATCTAGAAGTCCATGGTAAGTGTTTGTTTTCTAGAGAGTAACCACAATCAAGCTGCAGATTGAGCCTAAATCTGTGTCTAACAGAGTCTAATACTGCAAGCCAGACTTGGGGTTGCTGGTGAAAGTTGACCTATTTGTCTCATGGTTGAACAATTCCTAGACCATACCTAGCAGAATAACCAGAAGTGGACTTTTAGCCCACTTCTTGAGATATCAGTCACCACTGTTGACATCTTCAGCATAACAGTCAGCTGACTCCAGCCATACCATGTGTCCCTTGAAGCTAATCTGTCCCACCTTTTAGGCTTTTCAGACCAATTGAGATCTGACTTTTTGGCATTTATCACCACATCTACTAAAACTGGCCAACTCTATGATGTTCCCTCCTTTTCCACACATGTTGGTTAGATAATTTGTTGAGTAGGTATGCTTTTCTCTAAAAGGGGATTATCTGTTCCTGACTGCCTCCAGGGATAAGGATGAAATGGTTGGGGGATCTAGGAATCTATTTCTCAAATTTGGAATTTCATGCTAATAATTCCTGGGTGAAATGTCTTTCTTTCCCATAACTGCAATTCTAGGCCAGCCTGGCTTGTGTACACTCTGAGTTGCATCCCAGCCTAGTAGCAGTTATGGGACTCCAACTTAGTTCTGGTTAAGTTTTATGTAAATATTCTTGTCTCTATTTTACCTGGCTCTACTAGATATAGAATGTCTAGAAAAAAGTAGAGGGCGACTAGAATTTAGGTGAGATTATAGGTACCGGAATGAGACACTGATTCTGTGGAGGTAGAGGGAGAACCTGGAACCTGGGGAATGAACATCTTAGACCTCGGAAGCTACGGCAAATGGTGGGACATTAACAACTTTTTTTCTTTCTGAATAACCCCTTGTGAGGCCCACAAAAGAGTCTGGGAATACTATTAGTTTGACCAGACGGTGAAGCAGAGGCTGTGTATTCAGCTCCTTTTGGCCCCTCACATTACTCTTAAGAATACTTTGAGACTATTCTATCTCTCTGTGATGTAGGCATAAAATTCTAGTGGACAGTGTGCATTCTCGGTGCCCAAGGCTCAAGGATACAGTTTTTCAGATGATGGACAACCATTGATTTTTCCTGAAGAGACTTAGTACCCTGTGGCTGAGCTTAAGCGAGACTCCAAGCAGCATTGATTGCATTTTCTTCTTCCTCTATGAACTGGGATTTCTCCTTCTGTTTTTCTACTACCTAGAGATGAATCTGTATTTGTCAATATTTAGGTAAATCAGAGACATAAATCAGGTAAGGAACAGTAGACACAGCTTCTAGCATAGCTGGACTCTTGCCTATTTCTCTTCTCACTTTATGACATCAATTATATTGGCACAGAGAGATACCCTTCGGTGGTGTCTTTCAGGAGCAATTAGAGAAGCATACTTCTAGAGAAGCTGGTAGGACAGGGCAGGAGGGCCAGTGAGGATCAAAGCTTCTGTCCAAATTTTTGAGCCTAGCTGTGTGTGCCAGATGAATCCAGGAAAGATCCCAGATCCCTGGAAGGGATTATTAAGAGAGGATCCATTAGATTAGAACGCTAGGGTGGGTGTTCATCCGTCACCTTCTGAGTGGGATTTTCAGGGTTAAGTCTGTGGCAGGGCTGCAGAGAAACACTCGCCTGGGAAAGCCTCTGATCATGGGCAACATAGGTGGCTCCGGCACAGGCAGAAGTCCTCTATTTGAGGAGCATCATACGCGTGTGGATGTGTCTGTGCTCTTCCTCAGCAGAGCACCATTGACTGAATGATTGTTTGAGAATTACACATAAAGAGCCCTATATTATTTGGAATTTAGTAAATTTTGGAACAGAAACAAACAATATTACCTACTTTCAAATTGAATAACAGCATGAGCAACTTCCAGGAAAATGTCACAGGAGGAAACTCCGGGGCCTTGCTCATTCCCGGAAACCTTGAACATCCTGATACAAGCTCTAGGGTTAAACTTATCAACACTTAGTTTTTTAGCATATAGATTTTTATTTATAAAAAAATATTTTCTTTGGACCTTTATTTTGTTATATGCCATGAAGAATAAATCATTTATTTCCTTTGTGATAAGAACAACACATTTTTACACCTCATGTATTAGTGATGCCATCCTCCATGTAGTTTTTGTTGCTATGGCCTGAATGTTTATGTCCCCTTTCAAATTCCTATGTGGATAATTTTAGGCATGTGGCCTTTGGGGAAGTGGTGAAGCCAAGAGTTCTTCATCTTCATGAATGGAATCAGTGCTCTTTCAAAGGAAGTTGAAGGGAATGCCCTTGTCCCGTGTGCAAGATGGTACCATCTATGGGGAACAGGGCTCTCACCATCTACTAAATTTGCTGCCTTGATCTTGCACTTTCCAGCCTCCATAACTGTGAAAAATACATTTCTGTTATTTATCCTTTACCCAGTCTAAAGTATTTTGTTATAGCAGCCTGGATGCACTATGACACTTTCTTAGGCACTATGATTTATTTCTGAATTTTTGGTTTCAGTGACCTGTGAGTTTTTTAATCAATCAAGATTTTTCACAGGGCTTGTCAGTCTTGTTTTTTTTTTTTTTTTTTTTCAGAGTTTTCTTGTCTATTGTTACTTGTGTTTTCATCTATATAATATTTTAAGGCCGGGTGTGGTGGCTCACGCTTGTAATCCCAGCACTTTGGGAGGCCGAGGCGGGTGGATCACGAGGTCAGGAGATCGAGACCATGGTGAAACCCCGTCTCTACTAAAAATACAAAAAAAAAATTAGCCGGGCGTGGTGGCGGGCGCCTGTAGTCCCAGCTACTCGGAGAGGCTGAGGCAGGAGAATGGCGTGAACCCGGGAGGTGGAGCTTGCAGTGAGCCGAGATTGCGCCACTGCACTCCAGCCTGGGCGACAGAGCGAGACTCCGTCTCAAAAAAAAAAAAAAAAAAAAATAATAATAATAATAATATTTTATAGTAACATGTACTTCCAATATTTAATGGTATCTGTATAGGAACAAAATTGAATTTATAAATAAACTTAAGGACAACTGATGTTGATAAAACTGAGTTTTTCTGCCTAAGAATATGATACAAACTGTCTATTTGCTTATGTCTACATTCAGATATTTCATAAACTTTCTATGTTTTTTCTCATATTCTGTACACATTTTTGTAATATTTATTCCAGTTTATTTTATTCTGCTGAAAAGTAATTTGAGACACAATGAAATTGTAAAGCGTTTATTTGAGTAACAGCAATTGATAAATTATAAAATACCAGACCAAAAGATATTTAGTGCTTCACTGACATTGTAAGAAGCAAGTATTTATTGGAAAAATGTAGAAACAAAGAAATCATTTGATTGGTGGTAGCACAACTTTTTTTATTGTTTTTTGTTTGTCTGTTTACCTTGTTGGACAGTTTCTATTTATATAAGGTTGTTGGCTACTCTTGATTGGTTGAGCTTCATTTCTCTTTTTTAAATAGGCAGCTACAAGAAATAATTTAAGTTTTGCTTGTATTTGCAAATCAAGCAAGGCTGAGGTCACTTATGAGACCTAACTAATTTTGTCTGCTCAGAGATTATTGAGAGATGATCCCCATTTTAATTTTCTTTAACAAATTTTCTGTACTTTTATTTTCCATCCAAACTGTAAGTTATAAATTATTATTCTTGTACATAGGTAGGCCCATGTTGTGTGTGCTTTGAAGACATGTCCTGCTTTCAAACTCATTTGTATTATGTTATTATTGAATTTGCCCCATTTATTGGAATTATAAACTGCAATGTCCCAACTACAAGAGGTATGAGTTCTGAGGAGATCACAGTAAAGATGAATCAGAAGTGAAAACAGTTCTCCAACCCACACACGAAGTACAAACAAATTTCACATGGATACAATGAATAATTATCTAAAATTTAAAATACCCTGAAAACATTGTTTATCTCATTACTATGTAATATGGAAATTACAAGACAAAAAAACCCAAAGATTTATTTTTAAAATAGAAATGAAGCTCTTTATATGATGAAATAGTCCATAATTTAAATGTAAAAAGCCAATAGGAAATATATGAAATAAAATAAAATTATATGTAAAAGTGACAATGCCTGTATTAGATTTAACAATATCTTACAATAAAATAAGTTGAAACCTACAAAATAGAAGAAACTTTAAAATTAGGCAAATATTACGAGCCAGGTGAAGAATAAATACATATGTCAATAAGCATTTAATGTATTTTGTCTTAGATTTTATAAGAAATAATAAAAAGTAAACAAACCAATAGCATGGTAGTTTCACCCTGATTGATTCAAACTGAAAAAATATTACTATTTCTCCATTAGAAGTTGGATTTATGGATTGGCCTCATCCTGCATTCAAGGCACTTTGGCCAGGACCCAACACTCATTGCCAAGAGTCAGCAGGCTAGAAGTTTGCTTTTAAGATGTTCCCCGGCCTGCGACCAAGACACTTCGTCCTGACTACTTCTTCAACTCTGACATAGGTTTTCCTGATATAAATGCAAACCCAGCTCTATACCTACCAAGCATCTACGTGGCTAGAGCTGCAAATTGAGAATTTAGGCACTAGGCAAGAGGTCTTCCCAGGTTTCCAAGCAGACTTTTTAGAATTTCCCACAAATACTGACATTGTCTTTTTCAGACCCCATCTCCCAAAGAGAATCAGAGAGGCGGTCTGGAAGCCATTTAGAATCTCCAGCCTCCAACCTAGTAACAATGGACTTGGCTATAAAGAGGCAACCTACTGACCTCAAAGACAGCAGCCCAGATTCTGGGCATTGAATTCCTGCCTCCTCATGAAAGATCTCATCTGAGTCACATCAGAGCCCACACTCTTCTTCAACATTCACCTTCCAGACACGTTCCAAAACAGCCCCTCAGAATTGTCTTGAGATGAAACAAAAGGAGATGAAGCTCCAGGTTTGGAATGCTTGCCTCGTTCCTCCCTCCTGAGAAGTCTACACCTGCTGGTTAGAGCTCTCACACCTTAGGGAGCCCGGCCTCTCAGAGCACATCCTCTAACAGCACCTCCCGGCCTTTTCCTCCATGGAGGACAGTGCCCAGGAATTACAGGGAATACATGGCCTCCACTCTCACGTGACTTGATTGACTGATGAACTGATGTCTGAGGAGGAAAAATATGCAGGGAACAGCCTGGGTTTTTGAATCCCTGTTTCCCCAGCTATGATGACTGTGCAAATGGGGAGAATCCCCAAGTATTATTGGGTGGTAGACAGACACTGCCTAATGAAATTAAGTAAATGTAAGGTGACTTGAAAGGGAATTTATCATATGTCATATACAAAATTTAAGTTAGTGAACTTTATTTAAAAACAGTCACAATTTGTAAGGGCAATAAAATATAATTTTAACAGGAAGCTATGAAAATTATCGGCACTTGCTATGTAAATGAGTGAGTTTGGGGTAACTAACTGAAGGTCATGAGCTTGATATCTGCTACTTAATTTCCTAAGACATTTACTTGGAAATGGTTGTCATTTTTGCTCTTACTATATGAAAATTTTTGCTTGCAAAGGGCATTTCTATGAAAGAAAAAGCAGAAATTTTGCCAATTTCGATTATTAAAACAATAAAATTCGTTGGTTTGTTATTCTTAACAAAATGTTCCTAAAGATGGCACATAGTACCCATGCTTTGATCTTTTTTTTTCCCACCTTAGGTCAACTGCTTTTCATTTTATTCATCAAACTGTATTTACTGAAGATAGACACTGCAGTCGTCATGTACCTTATGGATTTGTACTTTGTTAGAAATATGAATTCTCAGGCCGAGTATATTGGCTCACCCCTGTAATCCCAGCACTTTGCGAGGCCGAAGCAGGGGGATCACCTGAGGTCAGGAGTTCAAGACCAGCCTGGCCAACAAGGCGAAACACCATCTCTCTACTATTTACAGTTCACATTGTACCTTGCAATGAATATACATTTTATCCAAAAAGCCTAAAAAATAATGAAATTGGGGGTGGGGGCATGGATGGAAGTTTAGCTAAAACAAAAATGACACATGACTAGTAGCTGTTAAAACTGGGTGACTGGTCTGTTATACTTTTTTTGTACTTTGTATACGTTTTTAATGTTGTGTAATAAAACACTTGTACAAAATGACAGAGTTTATCTACACTTAGCTCTTAAGATCTTGTTTACCTTTGGGAAGGAGAAAGTGTCAAGGTATGAACAAATCTGATTCTTAGATACACAAGTGTACTTATTTAGTAATAATTCATCAAGCATTCCATAAATGTTTTGTGCCTGTATTGTTGTATGCATGTTATACATCAATAAAAATTTAAAGAGTACATATTTGCATAACTATCTTAAATTAATATTTTAGAATAATAGTAATATTTTGTTTTATTTTAAAGTGGGACATGTTCACTCAGGACATCATCAGGTGTTTATTGATGTTCCAAGTTATTTATTTATGTTTAAACTTTTGGGTGAGCCCCTCTGGGTCTTTTAATTTTTACCTCAACACAGTAAGTAACATGGTTTTAACTTTTTGGAATGCAGCTTTGTTTTCAGCAAGCTTCTCCCGGAAGAATGACGCTCACCCAGGCCGGGGCACACAGCACAGTGACCCGTGAACAGGATGCACTGAGCACACACGGCACTGGGTGAATAAGGAACAGAGCGAGCAGCAGAGCCTGGGTCTGCACAATATACTTTGTAGGAAAAGCAGGTAAAATTGAAAGGTCACAATTCGGCAGCAAACGTTTTCACATTCATTTGAGAAATCATTTCTAACGAAAGCTGTTGGTTAATGCCATGGTTTTGTGGCTTGCCTACACATTGTAATCACTTGCACAACTTTAAACCGTATTTGTTTCAGATCCAGCTCCAAGGATTCTGATAGAATTGATCGGTTACAACTTGGGTTTAAGGGATTTTGAAAGTTTTCCTCCCCGCATCTGATTCTGTTGCTCCAGGGGTAAGAAGCGCTGGATAGGGGTGAGGGATGCTTTAGCTGTGAGAGACTTCCATGTACACTTCAGGATTTGCCCCATCGCATATCTGGAGTTCGGGGTCTTAGAAAACATTCTTGCCATGTTAAAAATTAAAGGATGGCTTCAATACCTACTTAGCTGTTTGGCTACATTGCAGAAAAAGAAAATGCCTTTCCAGATATCAGTTTTTTGAGACAGGGTTTTGCTCTGTCAGCCAGGCTGCAGTGCAGTGGTGTGATCATGGCTCATTGCAGCCTTGACCTCCCAGGCTCAAGTGATCCTGCCTTCTGAGTAGCTGGGACTGAAGGCATGCACCACCAGGCCTGGCTAATTTTTCAATTTTTTTTTTTTTGTAGCAATGGCTTTCTCTATGTTGCCCGGACTGGTCTCAAACTCCTGGCCTCAAGTGATCCTCCCACCTCAGTCTTCCTAATAGTTCAACCTACAGGCACCAGCAAGCATGTCAGGTGTATTTATTAAAATGTAGCCACTAGAATATTTAAAATTCACATGTGCCTCATGTATTATTTCTTAAGGAATTGCCTCCCTTTTGAAATCTGAGGTTGCCTGCTCTAAAGCCTAGATGTGCCAGGAAAGTAAAACATCTGAAATTTTAAAATAACTGTCATTATATTGCTTCCATGTATGAATAACACATGTATATTATTCATAAATGCAAATAATCTTACATAGAAATGTAAATGCAAATATTTTACAGGCAGGGCCAGTTTCTGGTGCATGCAGGAAGCCCTGCCAGAAAAGGATCCAGGAAAAACCTGTAATTCTTGCTTTATTCAACCCAGTGTCAAATCACATATGTCACTCATGGCCTGAGGGGGCGGGGTGGGGAATTGAACTATATCCAATCATGGATGCTGGAGGGGAAAGTATCTAATCAGGTGCACAGCTGGAGAAGAATGGGCAGCTTTTTGGATCTAGGGAGGCCTTTTCCTGTCTCTCCACTCAGAGCTCAGGCAACCTTTTTTTCACCATCCCAGGTTTCTGTGCCACCTGATCATAATCTCATCTTCCTGCATGGACATAGAAATAAGTCAGAGCAAAGTTTCACCTGGGTCAGTATCTGTAGCATGAACCAGTCCTTCAACCAACCCTGTACTGTCTCCCACTTGTGGGTTCTTAATAGCACTTTCCCCTCTTTTACCTTTTAGTTCCCCACAAACCCTTTTTTTCATGTGCACACAGTGTGCCCAAGGCCACCCGTCAGTTGCCTGAATCCAGCACCTACTAAAATTCAGATGTCCAGTAGTTCAAGACCATGGGCCTAGACCAAGTTTTTGCAGAAGGAAATACAAGTTAGAAATGAGAGGATCTATTCTCCCATATGAAAATAAAGAGTGTTTTCTCTTTTCCCTTTTCTTAATGTAATTTAGAAAACTTTTATTATTAATTTTTGTGACAGAAACTTACTCTTTTACTTAGCCTGAAGTGCAATGGCATAATCATAGCTCATTGTAACCTTAACCTCTTGGGTTTGAGCAGTCCTCCTGCCTCAACCTCTTAATTACCTAGGACTATAGGCATGCACCACCATGCCTGGCTAACTTTATTTATTTATTTATTTATTTTGAGACAGAGTCTTGCTCTGTGAGCCAGGCTGGAGTGTAGTGTCATGATCTTGGCTCAATGCAACCTCCACCTCCCAGCTTCAAGCAATTCTCCTGCCTCAACCTTTTGAGTAGCTGGGATTACAAGCACTCACCACCATGCCTGGCTAATTTTTTATTATTATTATTTTTAGTAGAGAAAGAGTTTCACCATTTTGGCCAGGCTGGTCTCGAACTCCTGACCTCATTATCCACCTGCCTCAGACTCCCAAAGTGCTGGGATTACAGGCTTGAGCCATCATGTCCAGCCATAATTATTTTATTTTATTTTTTTGTAGTGACAGAATTTCACCATGTTGCCTGTACTGGACTCAGACATTTGGCTTCAGGAGATCCTCCTGCCTTGGCCTCCCCAAATGCTGGGATTACAGGCATGAGCCACCGTGCCTGGCCTGGAAAATTTATACGTACCGTCTTTCTCCTCTTCTTTGAAATATAAGCAAATCATTTTAACACCTAAATAAGCTTTTTGTCGTTCTTCGTGACACAGAATTCTCTTTATGTAAGACCTGGAAACTGTTGCTTTGTTTTTTAATTTGGCAAAGGTTTATTTATTCTTTATTTTCAGTCTTTTAAAGTAGGCACAGCTCAGCACAGTGGCTCATGCTTTTAATCCCAGTACTTTGGGAGGCTGAGATTAATCGCTTGGGCCCAGGAGTTTGAGACCATACCAGGCAGCATAATGAGAGTCCTTCTTTGTAAAAAATTAAAATCAACTACCATGGCATGGTGGCACAGGAGGCTGAGGTGAGAGAATTATTTGAGCCCAAGAGTTTGAGGCTGCAATAAGCCTTGATCACACCACTCTACCGCTGTACTCCAGCTTGGGTGACAGAGGGAGACCCTGTCTCTAAATAAATAAGTAAATAAAAATGTGTTTTTCCATACAAAAAATAAGTAAATAAACAGATAAAATAGACGTGGATTTGCTTAGAATAAAGCTAATTATAAGATAACAGAAAAGTGAGCACCAAAGATGGGGTTCACCCTAGCAAATGATTCCAGCCTATTAGGACACTCACAGAATATTCCCTGCAGCATGACCGACATGAAAGTAGGATGTCATCATGTCAGGCTGTACCAGGGTCGGAAGACTAAACACTGTGGGGAAGAACCTCGCTTATGGAATATTATCAAAAAGTGAGCCCAGATCCTGCCCTGATGGACTACAGAGATGAGTTCTTGAGATAACACATTGCCGAAACATGCATAGAGTAGTTTAACCTTTCTGCGTATGCAACACTTTCTCCATCTTCCTGCGAAATCCTCCCTAGTAATAGTGTTAGCTTTTAAGTTTTGAGGCTCTGGTAGGATGGAAGCTGCATGCTGCAGGACATTCCTGGGGCAGGAAACTAATACAAACTGCAGCCACAGGCATAAATACTCACGGCCTAATGTAAAGTGAAAACAATACAAAAGTCTCTACAGTTATTCGCACAAGTGTGTGAACAGAGACTTTCCACGTAACCAACTTGCCACTGAGACTAATGAAGGCCAGATTCCACTGGATCAAGGCTATGAGTTACTCATAGGAAGGCCATAGGACAGAGCCCAGAGAGTTTTCATATTTGAGTCTGGGTCCTGCGTCTGTCCTGGTCTTCTTGGGTTTCTGTTTGTAGAGACCCCTGTGTGGCTGCTCTCAGCACAGCACGGGGCTGGCTGTGGTTGCTGGTTTAGTGCACCTGCTCTTTTTCCAAAAAGAGGGAGGAATTGGCCACATCAAACAGCTCCTCATCAATCTGAATGCAGCACTGCAAAAAGTGCGTAGAAGCCACGCAAAGAAAAATCAGTATTTTCACCACATGTGACACCTCCATTAGAAATTCTGCTTTTCTCTGCATTCCAGCCTGGG
>NW_022096168.1:0-33294 GCF_006542625.1 Nomascus leucogenys
GCATTGCCTGGGTGGGGTGCGCCGGGCAGCTCTGCAGCCCTCTCTGCCGCGCAGGTGTGGAGCATCACTTACCACAGCTGGCTGACCTTCGTGCTGCTGCTCTGGGCCTGCCTCATCTGGACGGTGCGCAGCCGCCACCAACTGGCCATGCTGTGCTCGCCCTGCATCCTGCTGTACGGGATGACGCTGTGCTGCCTGCGCTACGCGTGGGCCATGGACCTGCGCCCTGAGCTGCCCACCACCCTGGGCCCCGTCAGCCTGCGGCAGCTGGGACTGGAACACCCGCTACCCCTGCCTGGACCTTGGTGCCATGGTGAGTGTGCACCACCACATCCGGGGATGCCTGGGTGCACGGACCCGTCAGGGTTGTCGTCCTGTTCAATGTCCACTTGCCCGGGGAGTGGCAGCGCCAGGAAGGCAGATCCGTGTCTGTCACAATGGGGTCCCCTCCTGCCCACCCAGGGCCAGCCCAGAGTAGTTTCTCAGTGAGCGTTTACTGAGTGAGTAAACAGACAACCTTGTGTTGGCACGGGCACCACGCCTGTGCCCCGACACTGTGTGAGCGGGGGTTCTGCCCAATGGCACCATGCACAGCCCTGGGTCTCAGTGGCAAGCCGTGCAGGCCACATGTTCACAGGGTGCCTGCGTGTCTATGTAAGACAGGTGCCAGCATCGTGTCTGGTCACCTGTTTGCAGGCCAGTGGGTGTGTCTCATCTTGCGGGACTTGTGAGCCTGTGTGTGCCAACACGTGCACCTGTGAGCTTGTGTGCATATGTGAGCACGCACTCCAGCATGTGGATGTGTGCAGGTGCGTGCATGGATCTGTGCCCACGTGAACTAGTGAACCCATGTGTGATTGTGTGTGAGCACAAGTGAACCCATGCACTCATCCGTGGATGTGGGAGCGTGTGTTCATGTGTCTCTGGGTGGGTGTGAGCGGGAGGGTGTTTGGTGCCTGTGGGGAGGCTGCTGTGGATGGGCTGGTGCCAGCTGCCTCCCTGAGGGCTCTTGCCCCCAGCTGTGGGAGGGGTGTGGGGCCCCCGGCTGTGGGAGGGGTGCTGGGTCCCCCGGCTGTGGGAGGATGCGGGGCCCCTGGGCTGTGGGAGGGGTGCTGGGTCCCCCGGCTGTGGGTGGGGTGCTGGGTCCCCCGGCTGTGGGAGGATGCGGGGCCCCCGGGCTGTGGGAGGGGTGCTGGGTCCCCCAGCTGTGGGAGGATGCGGGGCCCCCTGGCTGTGGGAGGGGTGCTGGGCCCCCCGGCTGTGGGAGGGGTGCTGGGCCCCCGGCTGTGGGCGGGGTGCTGGGTCCCCCGGCTGTGGGTGGGGCGCTGGGTCCCCCAGCTGTGGGAGGATGCGGGCCCCCGGGCTGTGGGAGGGGTGCTGGGTCCCCAGCTGTGGGAGGATGCGGGGCCCCTGGCTGTGGGAGGGGTGCTGGGCCCCCGGCTGTGGGAGGGGTGCTGGGTCCCCGGCTGTGGGTGGGGCGCTGGGTCCCCCGGCTGTGGGTGGGGCGCTGGGTCCCCAGCTGTGGGAGGATGCGGGGCCCCCGGGCTGTGGAGGGGTGCTGGGCCCCCCGGCTGTGGGAGGGGTGCTGGGTCCCCCGGCTGTGGGAGGGGTGCAGGGCCCCCCGGCTGTGGGAGGGGTGCTGGGCCCCCTGGCTGACTGTGACATCCCGCGCTTGTTGCAGTTGCTCTACACCTTGACCTTCTGGCTCCTGCTGCGCCAGTTCGTGAAAGAGAAGCTGCTGAAGTGGGCAGAGTCTCCAGCTGCACTGACGGAGGTCACCATAGCAGACACAGGTGAGTGGTGGGCCAGAGGCAGGGGCTGCCCTCCTGCCTGCCCGCCCTGATGCCATCGCCTGCCCCTGGCTTGGCCCACAGAGCCCACGCGGACGCAGACGCTGTTGCAGAGCCTGGGGGAGCTGGTGAAGGGCATCTACGCCAAGTACTGGATCTACCTGTGTGCCGGCATGTTCATCGTGGTCAGCTTCGCCGGCCGCCTCGTGGTTTACAAGATCGTCTACATGTTCCTCTTCCTGCTCTGCCTCACCCTCTTCCAGGTGGCTGGCGGGCCGGGGTGGGGGCTGGGGCACGGACCCTCGCCGTGGTCCTCACCACCCCCACCTCACCCGGCAGGTCTACTACAGCCTGTGGCGGAAGCTCCTCAAGGCCTTCTGGTGGCTCGTGGTGGCCTACACCATGCTGGTCCTCATCGCCGTCTACACCTTCCAGTTCCAGGACTTCCCTGCCTACTGGCGCAACCTCACCGGCTTCACTGATGAGCAGTGAGTCCAGGCTCGGGCGGTGGGCAGGGGCACCGACACCCGTGCACTTCCCCAGGGCTGCAGGGGCTCTGCCGGAGGCCGGGCCGGTGCTGATGCTGCCCTCCGCAGGCTGGGGGACCTGGGCCTGGAGCAGTTCAGCGTGTCCGAGCTCTTCTCCAGCATCCTGGTGCCCGGCTTCTTCCTGCTGGCCTGCATCCTGCAGCTGCACTACTTCCACCGGCCCTTTATGCAGCTCACCGACATGGAGCACGTGTCCGCGCCTGGCATGCGCCTCCCGTGCCGGACTCACAGGTGCGGCCCCGCCCTCCCTGTCCAGTCCTGGAGAGGTGCAGCCTCCTGGGCCAGGGAGGGAGCCAGGTGGGAGTCGGACAGGAGCCACCTCCTCCACCTTCAGATCCTGATGGGCATTTGCTCATACCCAGGAGACAGCAGTAGCATGCAGGTTGCAGGGACAGTGGGCATGAGTTGCGACACAGCTGTGCACCTGACCTGGCAGCTGCAGCGGAAGCGGTGCAGACGGCTTCTTCCAGCCCCAGGAGATGAGAGGGGCAGGAACCCAGTTGGGAGATGACATTTTCAGACCCTCTCCCAGGCAGGATGCAGTGAGCGGGACCCCACTACTACAGGAGCAGCAGCAGCAAGAGGAGGAGGAGGGAGGAGGAGCCCAGGGACGAGGGGCTGGGCGTGGCCACTCCCACCAGGCCACACAGGTGCCTGAAGGTGAGTCGGGTGGGCGGAGCACAGCTGCTCACAGTCTGCTGTGCCATGTCTCAGCTGGGGGGCATTGACAGAGCCCCCTCTGAGCTCCAGAGCCTCTTCCTCACAGGGGACCCAGGAATCCCGTTTCTGCCCTGCACTGACCCTCACACCATCACAGGTGCAGCCAAGTGGGGCTGGTGGCCGAGCGGCTGCTGGAGCTGGCAGCCGGCTTCTCGGACGTCCTGTCACACGTGCAGGTGTTCCTGCGGCGGCTGCTGGAGCTTCACGTCTTCAAGCTGGTGGCCCTGTAACCGTCTGGGTGGCCCTGAAGGAGGTGAGTGTGGCAGGCAACTCAGCTTCAAGTCTGGGGTGGGGTCACTCTGGCCTGCCCGGCTGGCCTCCCAAGCCTGGCCCACATGCCCGCTGCCCTCAGGTGTCGGTGATGAACCTGCTGCTGGTGGTGCTGTGGGCCTTCGCCCTGCCCTACCGCGCTTCCGACCCATGGCCTCTTGCCTGTCCACCGTGTGGACCTGCGTCATCATTGTGTGTAAGATGCTGTACCAGCTCAAGGTTGTCAACCCCAGGAGTATTCCAGCAACTGCACCGAGGTACCGCCCCCGCGGGCTGGGGCGGGAGGAAGCTCTAGGCAACTGTGTTCGCAGCCCCACCCTCCCGGGGCAGCTGCTTCAGTGCAGTGGAGCCAGCAATGGAGGAGGCGGACTCTCCCCTTGGGGGGCCAAGGGGGCTTCCTGGAGGCAGCATCCTTCAACCTCAATCTGTGGACCAGGGGCCCACTCCCTGCTCACAAGGGTGTCCGGTAGGGGCGGAGTCCCAGGGTCTCCCGCAGTGAGGAGGGGAGGGCCCCACCCAGGCCTGGGCAGGGAGAGACAGGCATCCCTGCCTGGGACCTTCTCGCACATCCCTCCTTCTGCCTGGACCTCTCTTCACTCCCCTAGTCCCTGCCTGTGGTCTCCTGTCTCTGAAACACTTGGTCCCCTTTCCCGTGAAGGTGGCTCCAAGGCTGGCAGCCCCATGTCCCGGGCTGGGGGAGCAGTGGACCTGCCTCAGAGCTGTGGCTCTGGCGGGCACCAGGCAGGGCCAGGGGCACTGTGGCCGGGGAGGGGGCACTGATGCCCGGCCTCTTGCCAGCCCTCCCCCAACAGCACCAACTTGCTGCCCACGGAGATCAGCCAGTCCCTGCTGTACCGGGGCCCGTGGACCCTGCCAACTGGTTTGGGGTGCGGAAAGGGTTCCCCAACCTGGGCTACATCCAGGTGAGTGAGGGGCTGGGGGCGGCTGGGCGGGCGAGTACCCGGCTGCCCCCTGACCCTTGCCCTCCGCAGAACCACCTGCAGGTCCTGCTGCTGCTGGTATTCGAGGCCATGGTGTACCGGCGCCAGGAGCACTACGCCGGCAGCACCAGCTGGCCCCGCTGCCTGCCCAGGCCTGTTCGCCCAGCGGCACCCGCCAGCAGCTGGACCAGGATCTGCTCGGCTGCCTCAAGTACTTCATCAACTTCTTCTTCTACAATTCGGGCTGGAGGTGAGGCGAGGTCACTGCCTCCCCTGGGGCAGGGCTTGGCCGGGGGACGGAGGAGGAGGGCTGCACGGTGCAAGGCACCGCAGGCCTGGCCCCACCTGGGTCTGCCTGGGCCACAGGGGGGGGACCCAGGGCCCGGCAAGGCTTCCCCTGGACTCCTGCCTCGTGTGTCGGTGCTGACACAGGCAGGGGGCCAAGTTAGATCCACTCTACCGTACAGCCCACCTCCTGAGCCTCAGTTTCCCCTGCATGATGGCAACTGCCACCACTCCTGCCCTCTTACAGTGCCGTTGGCCCTGTCCTTGCTTGATGCCCACAGCCTCCAGGCCTGCTGGGTGGGACGAGAAAGTCCCTCTCCCCCGACTCAGTGCATCCCCACACCCCGCCCTCCCCCCAGGACTCAGTGCATCCCCACGCCCCGCCCTCCCCCCAGACTCAGTGCATCCCCACGCCCCGCCCTCCCCCCAGACTAGGCCCCACCACTACAACCCCCCCCCCCCAGACTCAGTGCATCCCCACCCCCGCCCTCCCCCCAGACTCAGTGCCTCCCCACACCCCGCCGTCTCCTCCCCAGATCTGCTTCCTGATGGCCGTGAACGTGATCGGGCAGCGCCATGAACTTTATGTGACCCTGCACGGCTGCTGGCTGGTGGCCATCCTCACCCGCAGGCACCGCCCGGCCATCGCCCGCCTCTGGCCCAACTACTGCCTCTTCCTGGCGCTGTTCCTGCTGTACCAGTACCTGCTGTGCCTGGGGATGCCCCCGGCCCTGTGCATCGGTGAGGGCACGTGGCTGGGTGGGCGTGGGCTTTGTAGTTTTGTAGACACCCGTGGGGTGTTTCCTGCCTGCCCCCGGCTCCTGTCCACCCTCCCTAGACTTAGCCTCGGCCTCCTACAGTCCCTCCTGCCTGCTCCACGTCCTACCCAGGCTCCATCACCTGCGCTGTGTCTCTCAGGGGCGGCCTGGCTCCCTCCAGGCTCTGCTGTTCTCTTTTCTTTTTTTGCCCAGTATTCTATCTTGAAATGTTTCAAACCTTCAGGAAAGGTGTGAGTCACACAAGGAGCGCTGCGTCCTCCGGGCCCCATGTGGGTCAGCTGTGATGCCTCACACCCAAGTGCTGCCTTGAGTATGCATCTCCTGGGGGCGGGTGTCTGAGCTCACAGCCCCACACTCGCGGTCCCATCTCCTGGCAGTGCCATCGTCAAACGTGTCCTCTGCATTCAAACAGCCCCAGCCTCAGCACCCTTCTTTGTGGCCATTTGTTTTTCAGACGAGATCTGGTCTGATGTTTGCTCTAGTCTCGTCTTGGGTCTAAGCGGCCCCCGCCTCTCCTGTCTCTTGGGCAGTTGCGGAGGGAGGCCGGCAGTGTTGCTGACGCCCTGAGACTGGATTTGCGTGGCTGTCCTGGTGTTGAGGCTCTGCTCAAGGCACACAGCACCCTGCGGTCTGAGATGGGGAGTCACATTTGTGCATGCGGCCGGCTCGGGCGTCCCACCTGCCCAACAGTGGCACCCAGGCTGTTGGCACTGGTGGGCTGTGTGGGGTCAGCTTTGTAGTTTTATGAAACAGACTTTCTTTCTGTTGTCTCTGTGCATCCATCAGCTGGGATTCCCATCAAGGAGAGCTGCCATTTATCACTGGCTGCTTTCAGAGAATTCTGTCATCCGCAGACCCTGGGCCTCCCCTCTGCTGAGTGGGTCCTGGCCCCTGAGGCCACACACTGTACATCATCTCCCCTTATGGCTGGGCATGGTGGTTCACACCTGTGATCCCAGCACTTCGGAGGCTGAGGCAGGAGGATCCCTTGAGGCCAGGAGTTTGAAACCACTCTGGTCAACATAGCAAGAACCCTTTTTTTTTTTTTTTTTTTGAGATGGAGTCTTGCTCCGTCACCCAAGCTGGAGTGCAGTGGCACAATCTCGGCTCACTGCAGCCTCCACCTCCCCGATTCAAGCAATTCTCCTGTCTCAGCCTCCCTAGTGGCTGGGATTACAGGCAAGCACCACCATGCCCAGCTAATTTTTGTATTTTTAGGAGAGACGGGGTTTCAGCGTGTTGGCCAGGCTGGTCTTGAACTCCTGACCTCAGGTGCTCCACCCACCTCGGCCTCCCAAATTACAGGCCTCCCTCCTGGGATTACAGGCATGAGCCGCCACGCCCGGCCCCATCTTGTTTTCTGCTCCCAGGCGCTGCTGCCTCATCTTCTGTTTCCCAGGCCCAGCCCTGTGCTCACAGCCACTGCTCCGGGGAGCCCCATCGAGTTCCAGGAGTGTGAGGTTCAGAGCCCAGGGTCTGGGCACTGGGGGTGCCTGTTGCTACAGGGCTGCCTCCGCCTCTGTGCCCTCCAGCTCTTCCTTATTGAAATACCTGCTTTCGAGCGTCATCGAGGCCAGCTCCGCTTCTCCTGTCCACCTCCTCCTTGTTGAAACATCTGCTTTCGAGCGTCATCGAGGCCAGCTCTGCTTCTCCTGTCCACCTCTTCCTTGTTGAAATACCTGCTTTCAAGCGTCACCTAGGCCAGCTCCCCTTCTGCCTCCTTTCACGAGGCTGCACTGTGCAGTCACCATCCTGTGAGATCAGCATGTCCTGGGTTCCCCAACATCGAGGGTAACTTTTTGTATCGTGAGGTTCCCTCTGTGGCAGATGGTGCTGTAGGTTTTGCAGACGCGTGGAGTCACATCCACCCCCTCAGTCCTTAGGGACTGACCCTCCGTGCCTCACACGCCTCCCAGGAAGTGTGGCCGGGGGCCCGGCAGTGCCACGGCTCCCTCCCCCAGCGGGCCCCCGCCCCTCCCATCCCCAGCATGTGGTCCTCAGGACGCCTCGTCAGCAGGACTCGCAGCAGGTGGCCTTTGGGTCTGGGTCTTTCACTCGTCAGAGCACACTGAGGTCTGTCCAGGCTGTCCCATGGATCCCAGTCCCACGTGCTGAGCTGCGCGTTCCCTGCTGTGGCTGCTGCGGGTTGAACCTTTCCCGGCTGCAGGCTTCTGTGTGGCTTCTGGCTGTTGTTCTCAGAGCTGTCCTATCCCACGTGCTGTCGTATCACACGCGCTGTCTTATCATGGAATATGACGCCGTGTGGGCCACAACTCAGGGAGGCCCAGCAGCCCCCACCCCGTGCTCTCGCCTCCTGCTCGGTTCCTGTGCCCCCGGGGGCTTGGTGCATAGTTTAAGGAATGTGTGTGTGTGAACACACAGTACTCTAGAGCTGTCAGTTCTCAAGACACCAGGTGTGCGTGAGGTGATTCCCATGGACCCTGAGGATTGGTGACAGTCTCGGGCTCTGAGGCCACTGGTCAACAGGTGGGGACCGGGTGTCTCAGGCCCCAGGCAGACCAGGCCCTTCCTGACATGACGCCCCCACCCCCAGATTACCCGTGGCGCTGGAGCCGGGCCGTCCCCATGAACTCCGCACTCATCAAGTGGCTATACCTGCCTGATTTCTTCCGGGCCCCCAACTCCACCAACCTCATCAGTGAGTGCCCCCCACCACCCTCGCCTCGACAGGGGACCCTCAGAGTACATTCACATCCCCCAGTTTGCTCACAAGTGTGCATACAGGCGTGCACGGGCGGACGTGCAGTCAGGTACATGGCAGCCTGCAGGCCCTGACCTCACATGCACGCACACAGACCTCAGCATGTGTGCACTGCAGCGCTGGTGCGGACGCTCCCACACCGGGGCTCCCCCAGGGACACCCGGCCACTCACCTAGGCAGACGTGTGTCCGTTCCCAGCGGCTGCACGCCAACAGGCCTGGGGTGGGAGGCGGGCTGTATGCGCTCTGCCCACCTCGTGTGGGTCCCCGTGTGTCACAGCAGCAGCTCCTGCGTCCTGCAGGCGACTTCCTCCTGCTGCTCTGCGCCTCCCAGCAGTGGCAGGTGTTCTCGGCTGAGCGCACGGAGGAGTGGCAGCGCATGGCTGGCATCAACACCGACCGCCTGGAGACGCTGCGGGGGGAGCCCAACCCCGTGCCCAACTTCATCCACTGCAGGTGGGTTCCATGCCACCCTCCACGGGGAGCCTTCTGGGAGGGGTGGTCGGGGCGCCCGCCATGACGCTGCTGCCTGGCAGGTCCTACCTCGACATGCTGAAGGTGGCTGTCTTCCGGTACCTGTTCTGGCTGGTGCTGGTGGTGGTGTTTGTCACGGGGGCCACCCGCATCAGCATCTTCGGGCTGGGCTACCTGCTGGCCTGCTTCTACCTGCTGCTCTTCGGCACCGCCCTGCTGCAGAGGGACACGCGGGCCCGCCTCGTGCTGTGGGACTGCCTCATTCTGTACAACGTCACCGTCATCATCTCCAAGAACATGCTGTCGGTGAGCCCTGCCCCCGGCCCCACCCGCCCGCCCTGCCCCGGGGCCCCGCTGACCCCGCTGACCCCGCTGACCCTGTTCTCCCCCAGCTCCTGGCCTGCGTCTTCGTGGAGCAGATGCAGACTGGCTTCTGCTGGGTCATCCAGCTCTTCAGCCTTGTGTGCACCGTCAAGGGCTACTATGACCGTGAGTGGCGAGGACGGTGGCCGGGGAGGGCGTGGGGAAGCCCCCCGCTCCTGAACCCTGGGCCTGACCCTTGCCAGTGCCTGCCTTGCAGCCAAGGAGATGATGGGCAGAGACCAAGACTGCCTGCTGCCCGTGGAGGAGGCTGGCATCATCTGGGACAGCGTCTGCTTCTTCTTCCTGCTGCTGCAGCGCCGCGTCTTCCTTAGCTATTACTACCTGCACGTCCGGGCCGACCTCCAGGCCACCGCCCTCCTGGCCTCCAGGCAAGCTGTGGCCCCGAGACAGCCCAGAGCTCCCATCTTGGGGCTGGGAGGGGGCAAGGGGAGGCACCTCGCTGTCTCAGGCCCCGGCCTGTGGAGAGCAGGCTCCGCCACTCTGTGACATGGGCGTGTCATGTAGAGGGAGAATGAAGGACAGCAGACCCCCGGCACCATCTCACTCTGCCGCAGTGCTGGGTCTGTCAGAGACCACAGGCTGCAGTTCTGACGGCGGTTGTCGTCTTATCCCCGGCCAGCTTTCTTGCAAAGGGCTAAGTGTCTCCACCAGCGGGAGGGCCACCGTGTGGTGTCACGAATGCTCCAGGGGAGGGGTTCTGGCTTGGGGCCAGCTTTGCCTGTTTCCCTGCAGCTCTGGTGGGCTGGGTGCCACGAGACGCCCCTGCATCTGTACAGCAGAAGGGCCTGTCCTCACCACAGACAGCATGGAGGGTGGGGGCAGCAGATGCCTCCCCCATCGGTGCCTCTCACCCAGCGTGAGCAGAGAGGAGCAGGCTGAGCGGGGAGCGGCAGCTGGCCCTGCTGCTGGGGCCGAGCGCCTGGTGCTCACACCCCATCCCCACCTCCCCACAGGGGCTTCGCCCTCTACAATGCTGCCAACCTCAAGAGCATCGACTTCCCCCGCAGGATAGAGGAGAAGTCCCTGGCCCAGCTGAAAAGACAGTAGGTGCCTCTGGGGCGGGGCCTCCCTGGCTTCTGCACGTGGTGCTCAGCATACCCCCCTTCCCCCTGCAGGATGGAGCGTATCCGTGCCAAGCAGGAGAAGCACAGGCAGGGCCGGGCGGACCGCAGTCGCCCCCAGGACACTCTGGGCCCCAAGGACCCCGGCCCGGAGCCAGGTGAGTGCAGCTGGAGTCCGGCACCCAAGGCCTCGTGTCCAGCATGTCTGTGCCTGCTGGCGTGTGCTGCGTCTGTGCCCGTGTGACATCCCACAGGGCTCCCAGCCCACCTGTCCTGTCTGCATGATCACCCTCTGTCTGGCAGGCCCCACGGCCGCCCCGTGACTGTCCGTCCACACACATGGGCTCTGAGCCCCATGGCCCCAATCACTTTGGGTCTCCGTGTTTGTCTCCACCCATCCTGTCCCCAAGACGGGGGCACTCACAGCCCCGACCTCTCCTGGTGCCTTGACTGCTGCCTCACGCTCACCCTGCCCCTCCACAGGGCCCGACAGTCCAGGGGGCTCCTCCCCGCCACGGAGGCAGTGGTGGCGGCCCTGGCTGGACCACGCCACAGGTACCCCCAATTAGCCCGCCTGTGGCCACCCTCTCAGGCACTCTGTGCCCCCACCTGTCCTCTGCCTGGGCTGCTATCTTCCCCTCCCTTCCCCCGACCCCCAGGTCCCGAGCGTCAGGACGTGCTCAGGCCTCCTGGGTCAGGGGGTGCCTCACCGACTGCAGAGCCCTGGGCTGAATGTGTCCTCTCCCGGCTATGCCCCCGCACTTCCAACGGTGGGAGTCTCGGAGCTTGCCCCGGTCATATGTGGTGGCTGAGCAGCGATCTCCCCTGGGGCCCAGCAGCATTGCGTTGTTCTATGTTTTTTGTTTCTCAGATGGAGTCTCACTGTCACCTCAGGCTGGAGTGCAGTGGCATGATCTCAGCTAATTGCAACCTCCACCTCCTGGGTTCAAGTGATTCTCCTGCCTCAGCCTCCCAAGTAGCTAAGGTTACAAGCATGTGCCCCACTCCAGGTCAATTTTTTTTTTTTTTTTTTTCGTTTTTGGAGACGGAGTCTTGCCCTGTCACCCAGGCTACAGTGCAATGGTGTGATCTCAGCTCACTGCAACCCCCACCTCGCAGGTTCAAAGGAATCTCCTGCCTCAGCCTCCCAAGTAGCTGGGATTATAGGTGTCTGCCACCACGCCCAGCTAATTTTCGTATTTTTAGTAGAATGGGGTGTCACCACATTGGCCAGGCTGGTCTCAAACCTCTGACCTCAGGTGATCGGCCCGCATCGGCCTCCCGCAGTGCTGGGATTACAGGCGTCAGCCACCGCGCCCAGCCTGTTCTGTTTTTCTAACTCTTACACAGCCTCCTGGGTTTTCCCCGGTCCTCTGCAGTCGGCCCACTCCGCACCCCAGCCCATGCTGGCCCTGCTCCTCAGCTGCCCTGCCCACCTCTGTCTTGTCCTACCGTGCTGGCCTATGTCCTGTGCCTGCACCGCTCCCGGCTGCTCCGCATGGGAAGGGTGGCTCTCGGGCCTTGGCCCATGCAGGTGGAGGGGGTCTGGCTGGGAGTCTCCCCGCATGGAAGGCTGGCTCTCAGCGGTGCCTGCCCACAGTCATCCATTCCGGGGACTACTTCCTGTTTGAGTCCGACAGCGAGGAAGAAGAGGAGGCTGCCCCTGAGGACCCTAGGCCGTCGGCACAGAGCGCCTTCCAGGTGAGGTGGGAGAGCCCCGACGGCCCCACTCCAACCACAGAGCTTGTGGTCCTGGACCAGGGCAGTGTAGGGGGTGCCAGATGCCCCCAGGGCCTGGGAGCCCAGCTCATCCACCTCCAGTTAGCCCACCCAGCCCCATCCAGGCCTCCCAAGTCCCATGGGAAAACCAGGCTACAGGGACATGGGTCATGTGTAGCCTACTGCCCCCCAGTCTTGGCTCTGACCACCCAGGTTCTGGTGGCTGCATGTGGCCTGACCTGTGAGACAGGCCCAATGCCTTTGTGCTGGCTGCCTGGCTGTCCTGGGTCCGTCTTTGGGCCCTGGCTCTCGGCGTTAGACCAGGAGTTGGGTGGGCTGCCCGGGTGGGGGTCTTCACCCACGGCCCCTCAGGGTCCCCATGCGGGAGGGGTCAAGGACATGGAGGTCCCTAGGAGACACAGAGCAGGGATCTGGATCTGGCGCCCAGCTTGCCCAACCCCAGCTATTCCTCCTCTTGCTGCCTGGGTCCGCTGGCTCGGGAGGCCGGGTCCTAACCAGGGGGCTGACCCACAGATGGCGTACCAGGCGTGGGTGACCAACGCCCAGACGGTACTGAGGCGGCGGCAGCAGGAGCAGGAGCAGGCAAGGCAGGAGCAGGCAGGACAGCTACCCACAGGTGAGCTGGGGGGCGTGGGGACTCTGAGGGGAAGCCGCGGGACTGCCAGTCGCTGACCAGCATCCTGTGCCCAGGAGGTGGCCCCACGCAGGAGGTGGAGGTGGCAGAGGGCCCCGAGGAGGCAGCGGCAGGTGCGTGGCCCCCGTGGCTGGGGAGTGGGAGGTCTCTCTTGGCCCCACAGGCTGCCCCTCCAGCGCCCCCTCCCGCCCTCCTGCAGGCCGCAGCCACATGGTGCAGAGGGTGTTGAGCATGGCGCAGTTCCTGTGGGTGCTGGGGCAGGCGCTGGTGGACGGGCTGACGCAATGGCTGCAGGAGTTCACCCGGCACCATAGCACCATGAGCGACGTGCTGCGGGCAGAGCGCTACCTCCTCACGCAGGAGCTCCTGCAGGTGAGCCCTCCCACGCACCACGCTCGTCCCTGCTCTGCCTGACCACGCCCCTGCCTGCTTAACAGCCTGGTCCCACGCCCACTCTGCATGAAACCCCGTGTGGGGACAAGAGCTGGACACAGCCCAGGCAGCCCTGAGCCCCCTCCTGTGCCCTGCAGGGTGGCGAAGTGCACCGGGGCGTCTTGGATCAGCTGTACGCAAGCCAGGCCGAGGCCACACTGCCAGGCCCCACCGAGGCCCCCAACGCAGCAAGCACCATGTCCAGGTAGGTGCTGGGGTGACCCGAGCCCCAGCTGTTGCCCCTGAAGAGTGGGCAACGCCCAGCCATCCCCGACCCTCGCCATTCCCTTGTCCACCAAAGGACCGTGGGCACTTCCACCCTGACCCTCCCTGCAGCCTGTGGTCAGGCCATAGAGCAGGATTCTCTGTGACCCGGCTTCCCTCCCCAGTGGGCTGGGCGCAGAGGAGCCGCTCAGCAGCATGACAGACGACACGGGCAGCCCCCTGAGCACCGGCTACCACACGCGCAGTGGCAGTGAGGAGGCAGTCACCGACCCTGAGGAGCGCGAGGCTGGCGCCTCTCTGTACCAGCGACGGACGCGGACGGCCAGCGAGCTGCTCCTGGACAGGTGGGGGCGGGACGCGCACACCACCAGCCTCACCATGGCCCTTGGGGAGCAGCCGAACAGGGGCAGGAGCCTGTCTGTGACCGGCAGCAGATCGGGCCGTTGTGCCTTCGGGCAGTCCTAGGCTCCCCCAAACTCGCGGGTCTCCCTGCAGGCGCCTGCACATCTCAGAGCTGGAGGAGGCAGAGCTGTTTGTGGAGGGGCGGGGCCGGGCGCTGCGGCTGCTGTGGGCCGTGTACCAGTGCGTGGCCGCCCCACTCGGAGCTGCTCTGCTACTTCATCATCATCGTCAACCACATGGTCACGGCCTCCGCCGGCTCCCTGGTGCTGCCCGTGCTTGTCTTCCTGTGGGCCATGCTGTCCATCCCGCGGCCCAGCAAGCGCTTCTGGATGACGGCCATCGTCTTCACCGAGGTGGGCCGAGGCCGCGGGGGAGCGGGCGCCCGGCCCACCGCGCCGTGACCCTCCCTGCGTGCTGAGCCCCCTCCCCCACAGGTCACAGTGGTCGTCAAGTACCTGTTCCAGTTTGGGTTCTTCCCCTGGAACAGCCACGTGGTGCTGCGGCGCTATGAGAACAAGCCCTACTTCCCGCCCCGCATCCTGGGCCTGGAGAAGACTGACGGCTACATCAAGTACGACCTGGTGCAGCTCATGGCCCTCTTCTTCCACCGCTCCCAGCTGCTGGTGAGTGTGAGCCCTGGCTGGCAGTGCAGGGCTGGGCAGGCCCTCTGGGCGCCTGTGGTCTCCACCAGGGAGGCAAGGCCCCCTCACCACACCCTTCCACCCCTCAGTGCTATGGCCTCTGGGACCACGAGGACGACTCACCATCCAAGGAGCATGACAAGAGCAGCGAGAAGGAGCAGGGAGCCGAGGAGGGGCCAGGGTCCCTGCCGGGACCCCAGGTCAAGGCAGGCCCAGGGCTCCAGGAGGAGCCAGGGGTGCCTGGGGCCACCACCAAGGACCACGTTCAGGTGGAAGCGAGGGTCGGACCTACAGACGGGACCCCAGAACCCCAAGTGGAGCTCAGGCCCCGTGACACGAGGCGCATCAGTCTACGTTTTAGAAGGAGGAAGAAGGAGGAGGATCCAGCACAGAAAGGACCAGCAGCCATCGGTATAAGCGCCCGGCCCCACAATCTCCTGCCTACCCAGCTCTCTGAGTGGGGCTACTGCAGGGAGGGTCTTTCTCAGATGAGACGGCCAAGCCCCGTGCGAGGCCCACCTGGATCCCAGGAAGGCGCCACTTCTGAGCCACAGCTCCCGCCTCTGCCTGCAGAGCCGTCCCTGGCTGCTGCCCCCAGGGATGCCCGCCACGTGTAGGGCGACCGTTGGCCTGGGCTGGCCCCTCACAGGTGCCCTAGAGGACACAGCCCCAGCTGTCTCCTTGCCAGTGACACTGGGAGCTTCCTGGGCGCCGTCTGCTTGTCTGTCAAACAGGGAGAATGCCAGCCTCTTAGGGTGGTCAGGAGCCATGAGCCAGGCCCAGTCCCCAGGGGGCCCAGGCAGAAGTCAGCTTTTCCTCTACAGAAGCTGAGGACAGGGAGGAAGAAGAGGCGGAGGAAGAGAAAGGGGCCCCTACGGAGAGAGAGAAGAGGCCAAGCCGCTCTGGAGGAAGAGTAAGGGCGGCCGGGCGGCGGCTGCAGGGCTTCTGCCTGTCCCTGTGAGTGACGGCGGCTGGGGGCAGCTGGGCAGGGGGGTGGGGAGGCGGGTACTGGCACCAGGCTGAGCACCCCTTTCCGCAGGGCCCAGGGCACATACCGGCCGCTACGGCGCTTCTTCCACGACATCCTGCACACCAAGTACCGCGCAGCCACCGACGTCTATGCCCTCATGTTCCTGGCTGATGTTGTCGACTTCATCATCATCATTTTTGGCTTCTGGGCCTTTGGGGTGAGCCAGGCCCGGGACCCCCGCAGTGTACGCAGAGCTCAGCAGCCACCCACATCCCCCGGGCCTGGCTCCCCTTGACCTATGCTCTCCTGGCCACAGAAGCACTCGGCGGCCACGGACATCACGTCCTCCCTCTCAGACGACCAGGTACCCGAGGCCTTCCTGGTCATGCTGTTGATCCAGTTCAGTACCATGGTGGTCGACCGCGCCCTCTACCTGCGCAAGACCGTGCTGGGCAAGCTGGCCTTCCAGGTGGCGCTGGTGCTGGCCATCCACCTCTGGATGTTCTTCATCCTGCCCGCCGTCACTGAGAGGTGGGCCCACACGTGGGGACGCTCGGTCTCCAGGGGCGGGGCAGTGCAGGCTGGGGGCCCTGCGGGGCTGTTTCCGATGGGGTCCTTGACCTGGCCATCCCGCCCCAGGATGTTCAGCCAGAATGTGGTGGCCCAGCTGTGGTACTTCGTGAAATGCATCTACTTCGCCCTGTCCGCCTACCAGATCCGCTGCGGCTACCCCACCCGCATCCTTGGCAACTTCCTCACCAAGAAGTACAATCATCTCAACCTCTTCCTCTTCCAGGGGTGAGTGCAGGTCTGCTGGGGTGGGGGTCACGGCCCGGGCAGGAGGGCGCCCACCTGACGGGAACCCTGGCTGTGGGCAGGTTCCGGCTGGTGCCGTTCCTAGTGGAGCTGCGGGCAGTGATGGACTGGGTGTGGACGGACACCACGCTGTCCCTGTCCAGCTGGATGTGCGTGGAGGACATCTATGCCAACATCTTCATCATCAAATGCAGCCGAGAGACAGAGAAGGTGCCTGGGCCCGGGGCGGGGGCCTGGACAAGGGCCAGGGACGTGCCCTCTCCCTAAGACAGAGGCACTGCTGCCACGAGAACCCGTGGTGCTGGAGGCCCTCCCAGGGCTCGGAGCGCATGGGGACATGAGGCGAGCCCACCCACTAGCTATCACGAGGCCAGTGATCTTGGCAGCTGCGAGTGAGTGCCGGGGGCAGAAGTGGGCAGTGGAGTTGGTCCTGTTCCAGGCAGGCTGGCAGCAGAGCAGGGCCTGGTGCAGGGGGTACCGGACAGACACCGTTCCCTGCGTTCTTGTTTAACGGCTTCTTTGAGAGAATTCATGCATCAGACCATTCACCATTTTAAAAGTACAATTCAGGGGTTTTTAGTAGATGCACAGTTGAGCATCTGCTTTTTCACCACTTCAAAAAGAAATCCGGGCCGGGCACAGCGGCTCACACCTGTCATCCCAGCACTTTAAGACATCGCGGAGGGGGGTAGTGCTCAAGGCCAGCAGTTGAAGATCTGCCTGGGCAACACAGTGAGACCCTGCCGCAGCAAATGTAAAAATAATTAGCCGGCAGTGGCAGCTCATGCCTAGGGTCCCAGCACTTTGGGAGGCCAAAGGAGGAGGATCAGTTGAGGCCAGGAGTTTAAGACCAGCCTGGGCAACATAGTGAGACTTTCTCTACAGAAAAAATAAACGCTAGCTGGGTGTGATGGTGCACACTTGTGCTCCCCGATCCGCCGGAGGCTGAGATGGGAGGATGGCTTGAGGCCAGGAGGTGAGGGCTGCATTAAGCCTGATCACATCACTGCACTCCAGCTCGGGCCACAGAGTGAGACCCTGTCTCTAAAAAAGTAAAAAGAAGAAACCCAATGCCCATTGGCTGTCATTCCGTTTCCCCCTCCCCTGGCCCCTAGTAACTCCTTGTCTAGGTCCTGGTTCTATGGGATTTGCGTATGGTGGATGTTTCATGAAAACAGGCTCAGACAGCATTTGTCCTTTTGTAACCGGCTTTCCTCACTAGCATGGTGTCTCTGAGGTCCACCCACGTGGCAGTACAGCCTTCCTGTTTATGGGCAAATGATATTATGTGGCATGGGATGGACCACAACATGCTCATCTATTGATGGGCTGTTGTGTGGGACGCTGCCAGGCATGCCGGTGTACACGTCTGTGTGTCCACGCCCCCCGTTCTGTGGCTGCATGCCAGGGCTGGAAGTGCTGGTTTCCATTATGAGCTGCTGGTTGTCCACAGCAGCTCCACCATCTTAGGTTCCCACCAGCAACACGAGGTTCCAGTTTCTCCACATCCTCAACAACCTGTTACCATGTCTTTTTTGTTCTGGCCATTCCTGCTGAAGGGGCTTTTCTCAGTTCCCTGTTGACCGACGTTGAGCATCTTTTCATGTGCTTGGCCATTTGTGTATCTTCTTTGGGGAAATGCCTATTCAAATCCTTTCTCTGTATTTTAGTTGGGCTTTTGAGACAGGATCTTGCTCTGTCACTCAGGCTGAAGTGCAGTGGCGTGATTTTGGCTCACTGCAGCCTCTGCCTCCCAGGTTCAATCGATTCTCCCACCTCAGCCTCCTGAGTAGCTGGGACTACAGGTGCGCACAACCAGGCCTGGCTAGTTGTTGTATTTTTTGGCCAGGTTGGTCTCGAACCCCTGATCTCAAAGTGCTGGGATGACAGGCGTGAGCCGCCACGCCCAGCAGTTGGGTTGTTTAATCTGTTGATGACATTGTTTTTCTGTAGATGACATTGGCTAGAAGTGACTGAGTTGGAAGAATTCTCTGTATTCTCCGGTTGCTAGAACCTTATCAATACAATTTGCAGAACATTTCTCCAATTCTATGGACTGTCTGTCTCTTAAATTTTCTTGATGGTGTCTTTGGAAGCACAGAGTATTTGTTTTGGTAATATCTGGTTTACTTTGTTTCCTTTGCCAAATCCAGGTTCATGAAGATTTGCCCATTTTCTTCTAAAAGTTCTATAGTTTTAGCTCTGAAGTTTAGCTCTTTGATCCACTTTGAGGTCAATTTTGGCATATGGTATAAGGTAGGAGTTGCATTTCATTCTCCTGCCTGGGGCGGTGCCTGCACCGTGTTGAAAAGGTTGTCCGTTCCCACTGAACGGTCACAGCTCCCTTGTCTGAGATCAGTGGCCCCTGAACAGGAGGGTTCCAACTGGACTCTAGTTCTACGCCATTGGCCTGCGTCTGCCCACCGTTAGTACTGCTATGCCATGCTGAGGTCAGGCTGGGGCTTTTGTGGGCTGCTGGGTGAGCTGGAGAAAGAGGTCATGTGACCCACAGGAAGGGCAGAGCTGAGCGTATGACCTGTGTTGTTCCCCTCCAGAAATACCCGCAGCCCAAAGGGCAGAAGAAGAAGAAGATCGTCAAGTACGGCATGGGTGGCCTCATCATCCTCTTCCTCATCGCCATCATCTGGTTCCCACTGCTCTTCATGTCGCTGGTGCGCTCCGTGGTCGGGGTCGTCAACCAGCCCATCGATGTCACCGTCACCCTCAAGCTGGGCGGCTATGAGGTGAGCATGCGTGGGTCCGCCTGTCCATTCCCATCCCCGGGGGTTCTGGCCAAGGCGGTGCAGCACCCCCAGCTGCTCCTCCACACTCATCTTTGTGGCCCTGTGTCCCCGTACCCGCCCCAGCCGCTGTTCACCATGAGCGCCCAGCAGCCGTCCATCATCCCCTTCACGGCCCAGGCCTATGAGGAGCTGTCCCGGCAGTTTGACCCCCAGCCGGTAAGTGGCCTCTGCCCTGTGACAGCCTGCAGGGGGGGTGGCTGCAGTCACTGAGGGTGTCACTTGTACCCAGCTGGCCATGCAGTTCATCAGCCAGTACAGCCCTGAGGACATCGTCACGGCACAGATTGAGGGCAGCTCCGGGGCGCTGTGGCGCATCAGCCCACCAAGCCGCGCCCAGATGAAGCGGGAGCTCTACAACGGCACGGCCGACATCACCCTGCGCTTCACCTGGAACTTCCAGAGGTGTGTCCTGGACTAGGGGCAGGGCCTGGGTGGATGGACCCGCCACAGTGGGTCACGCTGTGTTGCCACCCCCAGGGACCTGGCCAAGGGAGGCACTGTGGAGTATGCCAACGAGAAGCACATGCTGGCCCTGGCCCCCAACAGCACTGCACGGCGGCAGCTGGCCAGCCTGCTCGAGGGCACCTCGGACCAGTCTGTGTGAGTGAAGGGGCCCGGGTGGTGGGCAGGAGGGCTGTGCCAGGTTGGCTGGGCCAGGCCTGACCTGCCAGCACCTCCCTGCAGGGTCATCCCCAATCTCTTCCCCAAGTACATCCGTGCCCCCAACGGGCCCGAAGCCAACCCTGTGAAGCAGCTGCAGCCCAGTGAGTGTGGGCGTGGGGGTTGGGGGAGGCTAGATAGGGGTGACCTACGGCCCCAACCATCTTCTCGCTCTGCCCCAGATGAGGAGGCCGACTATCTCGGCGTGCGTATCCAGCTGCGGAGGGAGCAGGGTGCGGGAGCCACCGGCTTCCTCGAATGGTGGGTCATCGAGCTGCAGGAGTGCCGGACCGACTGCAACCTGCTGCCCATGGTCATCTTCAGCGACAAGGTCAGCCCACCGAGCCTCGGCTTCCTGGCTGGCTACGGGTGAGTGAGTGGCTGGGGGGCACCCTGCAACTTGGGGGGCTCCGGGCGGCCCCAGGACTCACCAGCTTCCCCCGCAGGATCATGGGGCTGTACGTGTCCATCGTGCTGGTCATCGGCAAGTTCGTGCGTGGATTCTTCAGCGAGATCTCGCACTCCATTATGTTCGAGGAGCTGCCGTGTGTGGACCGCATCCTCAAGCTCTGCCAGGACATCTTCCTGGTGCGGGAGACTCGGGAGCTGGAGCTGGAGGAGGAGTTGTACGCCAAGCTCATCTTCCTCTACCGCTCACCAGAGACCATGATCAAGTGGACTCGGGAGAAGGAGTAGGAGCTGCTGCTGCGCCCGAGGGAAGGAGCCGGCCTGCTGGGCAGCGTGACCACAGGGGGCGGCACTCCTCAGGCCGGGGGAGCCGCTGCCCCGTCTAAGGCCGCCAGCTGTGATGCATCCTCCCGGCCTGCCTGAACCCTGATGCTGCTGTCAGAGAAGGACACTGTCCCACGGCCTGCGTGGCGCTGCCGTCCCCCACGCGTACTGTAGAGTTTAATTAAAAATGTTTCTTTGTTTTATTTATACAAATAGACAATCAAAGGCCAGTCCCCCATCCTTGCCTTCTGGCTCCAGTGTGGTGGACCAGGTGGCCACCGCCTGCCGTCTCGGGAAGCATGTCCTCACGCTCAGCTCTGGCCCGCCTCGTCGTCACTGTCCTCAATCAGACAGTCCCGGATCTCCTGCAAGACCCAGGCCCTAGAGAGAAAGCTGCAGTGGGCACCAGCCCTGAGGCCCCTGCCCCACGCGCCACGGCAGTGTGGGCCCTAGTACCTCTGTGTGCGGAGCTGGGCCTCGGCCAGGATGTACGGCGGCAGGGGGTCCAGTGAGGGCTGCAACAGAGGCCGGTGTCGAGGGGCCACGAAACCCGCCAGCACCCCCTCAAGCCACCCATGAGGGGACGGCCTTCCCGTGTCCCCAAGCCTGGCCCGGGACAGGTGGGCACATACTTACCAAGTCCTTCATGTTCACACGGCAGCTGTAGCACAGATGCTCCTCAATGCAGGCTTGGGGGTCCTCCCTGCAGGAGCAGAGCTGGCTGTGTGCCCACCTTGGCACCTCACTGCCATGCAGTGTGGGTAAGGGCAGATCCCCCTCCCCCCATGCAGCTGGCCATGAGTGACAGGGACAGGGACTCACCTCCTGCAGGCCCCCTGGGCCTGGCCCACCCCTGGAGAACAGCATGGCCCCGGGGGTGTCCGGGTCTCAGTCAGGGGCGTGGGCGACTGCCTCTGGGAGAGACGTGAGGCGGTCTGAGCCCCAAAAGCTGTGGCACTGTCTGCAAGCAGAGAGGCGCTGAGGGAGCCTGGGGCTGCTGAGCCCCCACGCCCACTCCCTGGCTCCCTCCCCTCATCACCCCAAGAGCATGAAACAGACCAGCAGCATCGACGTCCAGGGCACACATGCAGAGGAGGCAGCGGGGGCTGGAGTCGCCAGCAGCGGGGCCGTCCCGGGGGGCCTTCACCAGCTTCTCACTTGTCCTATGGCCGGGGTGTGAGAGGAGCAGGTGAATCACACAGGCTGCGGCTCCACCCTAAGCCCTGGCCTGAGCATGAGTGGTGAGCTCAGCACCCACACACACCCCCGCACACCCCCGTACACACACCTGTACACAGTGCTGACAGTGGAGGGGAACTGGGTCTGCAGCCTGAGGATGAAGGCCTCCATCAGCCGGCGGATGCTGGCCTTTTCAGGGGCCTAGGGACAATCAGATTGGGGGCTACGGGAAATCCCAAAGGCCAGCCCCAGACTGGGGCAGAGTCCCCAGGGCAAGTACCGTGAGTTCCACACTGCTGGCCCACATGGGTCTGGCTTTGCTGCAACTGCTCAAGGCAGCCAGAGAACCGGCTTCAGCAGTGCACCCACTGGGGGTCCTCCTGTCACCCCCACACCCTCAGGGCACAGGGTGGGCTCAGAGGATGCGGCACTGCTGGGGGCCACAGCAGGAGTCACTGAAGCTGTGCTGGTGACCTGAGCCTGTGAGAGGCTGCCCAGCCCACATGGCCCACCCTGGAGTCAATGGTGAAAGGCTGCTCAGCCCACACGGCCCACCTTGGTGTCGACGGCTGGTGTGAAGACAGAAGGGACGGAGAACAGGCGGTTGTAGAAAGCGACCTCCTTCAGGGTGTAGTCCCGCATGGGCCGCACCACCACCACGTCCCCGTGCCGCTCATCCGAGAAGCCCTGGGGGAGGCGGGGGCTGTGTGGTCCAGGTCAAGGCCCGAATGTGCTCGCCCCTCCTCCCCTGCCAGGTAGGGAAGGTCACAGACCCCTACCACCATCCAAGAGGCCGCAGAACTGATACGCGAGAGGCTACTCTCCAGTGAAGGTGGCCAAAGGGGTGAAGGTGGGGATGGGCCTCCTGAACACCCAGACCCCTGCCTACCGTATCCCAGGCCAGAAAGGCCCCTCGACCCAGTGCCAGGTTGGTCATGAGCTTGATGGCCAAGCGTGTGCAGCTGTCCCCAGTCATGACCTTGGAGTAGCCGTGGGCTCGGGCCATGTGCAGGATCAGGTGGGTCCTAAAACACAGAGCATCTCAGGAGCCTGGGGGGTGCAGGACCCGGGGAAGGGGGGCTCTCAGGGGTCTGGGGGGTCAGGACCCGGGGAAGGGGGGCTCTCAGGGGTCTGGGGGGGTCAGGGCCTGGGGAAGGGGGCTCTCAGGGGTCTGGGGGTCAGGGCCTGGGGAAGGGGAGCTCTCAGGGGTCTGGGGGTCAGGACCTGGGGAAGGGGGGCCCTCAGGGGTCTGGGGGGTCAGGGCCTGGGGAAGGGGGCCCTCAGGGGTCTGGGGGGTCAGGGCCTGGGGAAGGGGGGCTCTCAGGGGTCTGGGGGGTCAGGGCCTGGGGAAGGGGGGCTCTCAGGGGTCTGGGGGTCAGGACCTGGGGAAGGGGGGCCCTCAGGGGTCTGGGGGGTCAGGGCCGGGGAAGGGGGCCCTCAGGGGTCTGGGGGGTCAGGGCCTGGGGAAGGGGGGCTCTCAGGGGTCTGGGGGTCAGGGCCTGGGGAAGGGGGCTCTCAGGGGTCTGGGGGGTCAGGGCCGGGGAAGGGGGGCTCTCAGGGGTCTGGGGAGATCAGGACCTGGGGAAGGGGGGCTCTCAGGGGTCTGGGGGATTGGGACCCAGGGAAGGGGGGCTCTCAGGGGTCTGCGGGGGTCAGGACCCAGGGAAGGGGGCCCTCAGGGGTCTGAGGGAGTTAGCGCCCGGGGAAGGGGGGCTCTCAGGGCCTCACCTCAGGGTCTGCAGAAGCTCCTCCTTGGCCGTCAGTGTCCTCACTGAGCAGAACAGTTGGGAAAGAGCCTCAGTCTGGGCAGTGGCAGGCGGTCTTGCCAGGCTCTGGGGGTCCCGTGTGGGTGGGGGTGGCTGTTCCTCCCCTTGTATCAGGCCAGGACCCCCCCCGGCCCCCAGCACATGCTGCTGCTGGAGGAAGCTGTCCACGGCCGCCTTGTAGGCCCCCTCGGATCCCACCGGCTCCTGGGCAGAGCACCAAAGCACCGACGGTGGCAGGCTGAACACCTTCCAGGATGAGGGAGAGGCCAGTGAGGCCGGGGACAAGGGCAGGTGCCCCCCACAGACAGCCCCACCTTCCATGATGTGGGAAACGGCAGTGAGGCTGGGACACAGGCAGGTGCCCCCCAGATGTCACCTCCAGGACCCCTTTCCAGGGACAGCCCTCCCACCTCCTCTAAGGCCACCACGTGCCATGGGAACCCTGTTGCTGGCAGAATGGGCTTCACTTCGGCCAGGGTCTTTGCTCTCTCCTCTAGACTCTGGCCACAGGCTGCTCCCTCTGAAAAACCCAGGCAGAAAGAGTCAAGGCTCAGAGAGGAGCCAGGCAGGGCAGGAAGCGGGGCCACCTCCACCTGGGGACACCCTTTGAGGCCTCGATCTGCAGGGCGGTGCTTCCTGGCGGGGCGGTGGGGTGTCGGCCATTTTCCTTTGGACAGGGCTTTCTCTCTTGTGGCTAACCTCAGCACTACAGGGAACACCCCAGGAGTTTGTTCTGCAGGAGCAAGGGTCGGGGAGGCGACCCCGGGGCCCCCCTCACCATCAGCACTTAACTCGCCCTTCTCTGTCCCCAGACCCCATGATAGGGACTGGGCAGCCGCCGCTCCTGCTCCCACCCCCCTACTTTCTAAGGAAGTTATTAGACTCCAGCAACAGTGATGCCACCTAACGATGGACACATCCGCTGCCTCCTTCAGGGAAATGTCCCCACCAGGGCCTCAGTGCACGGGCGACACCAGCAGCTCAACATGTCCCCCCAGAGGGAGGGTCCCCCCACAGGGAGGCTCCACACCAGAGGGAGGCTCCACACCAGAGGGAGGCTCCACACCAGAGGGAGGATCCACACCAGAGGGAGGGTCCCCCCAGAGGGAGGGTCCACACCAGAGGGAGGATCCACACCAGAGGGAGGGTCCCCCAGAGGGAGGGTCCACACCAGAGGGAGGCTCCACACCAGAGGGAGGGTCCACACCAGAGGGAGGCTCCACACCAGAGGAGGGTCCCCCAGAGGGAGGCTGCACACCAGAGGGAGGGTCCACACCAGAGGGAGGGTCCACACCAGAGGGAGGCTCCACACCAGAGGGAGGCTCCACACCAGAGGGAGGCTCCACACCAGAGGGAGGGTCCCCCCAGAGGGAGGGTCCACACCAGAGGGAGGGTCCCCCAGAGGGAGGGTCCACACCAGAGGGAGGGTCCACACCAGAGGGAGGGTCCCCCCACAGGGAGGCTCCACACCAGAGGGAGGGTCCCCCCAGAGGGAGGATCCACACCAGAGGGAGGGTCCACACCAGAGGGAGGGTCCCCCCACAGGGAGGCTCCACACCAGAGGGAGGGTCCCCCCAGAGGGAGGATCCACACCAGAGGGAGGCTCCACACCAGAGGGAGGGTCCACACCAGAGGGAGGGTCCCCCCACAGGGAGGCTCCACACCAGAGGGAGGGTCCCCCCAGAGGGAGGCTCCACACCAGAGGGAGGGTCCCCCCAGAGGGAGGGTCCACACCAGAGGGAGGATCCGCAGGGCATACCCCAAGCGGCCAGGGATTAGGAGGAGCAATGGCCCCACATACCGTCAACAAAGATGACTCCCGCCACAAAGCGCAGTCTTTTGGCAGAATCTTGGCTCAGGCCCTGGAGAGAGAAGCAGCAGGGACTCAGCCCCCAGCCATAAGCCACAGGACACTTTTCCAGCTCAGAACATTCTTCATCCGGATTTAACGCCGTCTTGGAAGGTGAAGTGGCCTTCCCCTGCCATTGCGTTTATTGGACAAAGCCATTCAGACACAGGTGCCAGGCAGGCCCAGTAGGCGAGGCTGCACGCCCGACTTATTTTAAAGGGTAGCCTGGAGGTCTTCATCCCCCTGGTAAAACATGCCCCTCCCCAGCTGGTCCTGGATGTCCCAACAACGCCCCAGGAGAGAGGGCTGGGGTTACGGGGCCACTGCGCCACCATCCCACACGCTTCTGACCACTAAGGAAGCACTTGCTCTCACAAGCAGAAAACAACAGCCTGCGAGAGGCAGGGGTGCCACTGGGCACAAGTAGGGCAGCACCAGTGTTACACAGAGGGCTGAGCCAGTTCCCTCACAACACCCTCCTAGCAGGTTCAGGGGACCTCAGAAAACAGAAAACTAATTTCAGCAGTGCCGTGCAGTGCGCCCATCCTGAGACCAACACCCCACCCCTCACCCCGGCAGAGCCGACCCCTCTCCTCTCAACCACCCACCCCACAGAAACAGCCTCCTCCGGTCTGCACCTCTCACTGGGAACGCGGAGAAACCAAGCACATCCCGACCTGCCTCGGACTTCCTGAGCTGGCCCTTGACACACCATGGGCACAGCCCCACCACGCCCAGCCGAGCCCTGTGCGCAGCCTGAGCTGGCCCCTGCCTCCTGCGCGTGCCGTCCCCTCCACCTCAAACGCTGCTCCCTTTGCTTCTCCTGGCAAACCCCCTTCTCTTTCCCAATCTTCCCTCAGGTCACACACGGCTGAGCCAAGATGCAGCTTTCCACTGACTGTGTTTCTATGCAAGTTGAGCAAATGGACAGAAGTCAAGTGGGCAGCACACACGCACTGTGGACCCAGCTTCTGATTGGTGCACCTGCTGTAAACACATCTGAGAACCCTCCAGGTGTCCAGGCTGTGGGGTGGGCTGCTCTCTGGCCCCAGCCAACAGCCCCTCAGCAGGCTGAGAAGACAGGCCCCCAGCCCGAAGCTCAGCCCAGCAGCTTGGGCCCAGGGGGTGGTGAACACGCACCTCAAGGACCTGCCAGACCATGGAGCTGGATGAAGGCCCCCCAGACCATGCCAAGAGCACCTGGGGGAGAAAAAACATCACTCAGGGCACCGCATCTCCAACACGGGCAGACACCCCACCTCGTGGACATCCAGGACATCCAGTCTGCCCTCAAAGGCCAGGGAGGAGCTGGTGGGCTGCAGCAGGCCAGGCTGCCTGTGGGAGGGACAAGCGGGGACCTCGAGGGGCCAGTCTGCTCAGTCAGACCCCCAGGACCCAGACGCTACCTTCTCGCCTGGAAAGATGAGCCGGTTCTTCCCCAGCATGGCTCTGAACTTGTGGACGTAGAAGATCTTGAAACAGTCCCTGCAACACAAACCTGAGGTGAGGGAGCCGCTTGCTACCTGCACGGTGGGCAGTGTCCTGAGGCGCTGCCAGGTGACGATGTCCTTTACCGATTTCCATCTTTAAAAGCAGCATCTTCACATCCAAGCTGTGCCCAGAGACTGGTGAAAGGGACGGGGTTGGGGGCCCCTCTGGCGGTGGCTTCCTCAGGGTGAACACGAGGCTCACTGGTCCCTCCCACAACCCCACCAGGTACCAACTGCACAGCCATGGAGGCCGCATCCAACAAATGAGGGGCCACAGCCCGGGCATCCCTTCCCCACAGGCGCTCAGAAGGGCCCAGCTGGTGGAGTGGACGGACTTAGGCATGTACAGGCCGAGGCCAACCCAGACCCCATAAAAAAGACCCACCACATACAGACACCACGTCTTTGAGGTGAAGAGCAGAAATGGGGTGGGCCATAGCGAGGGCTCAGTATCCTGGGGCCCCAGAGCTGGCATCTTTAGTGTGCTGGGCTCAACTGGGCCAGGAATGGCTGAGGCTCACTCACAGAGTGGCCTGGGCTCCTCCCATAACCCCACAGAATCAGAACTTCCAGGCCTGGGAACTGCATTTTTAAGAGACAGGGTCTCGATCTGTCACCCAGACTGGAGTGCAGTGGCACAGTTATAGCTCACTGCAGCCTCAAACTCCTGGATTCACGTGATCCTTCTGCCTTGGCCACCCGGATAGATAGGACTACAGGTCACAGGTATATGCCACCATGCCTGGCTAATTGTTGTATTTTTTGAAGAGACAAGGTCTCGCCATGTTGCGCAGACTGGTCTCGAACTCCCGGCCTTAAGTGATCGTCCTGCCTGGGCCTCCCAGAGTGCTGAGATTACAGGTGTGAGCCACTGTGCCCAGCTGTGGTCTTTGTTCACAAGAAACTTTCCAGCCGTCTGACTCGGGCTCACCAGCCCAGAGCTTCTTGGCCCTAGCTGTATGTTAGAATCGCACAAACCAGTTAAGTCAAATCGTCTAGGGGTGATGCCTAGGAATCTGCATTTTAAAGCTCTCCTGCAATCCTGGCAGGCAGGGTGAAAAGCAGCACCCGGTACAGAGCGGACAATGCCACTGCAAGAGTCACCCAGCACCTGGGGCTCCAAGTCTCTTCCATCCCATCAGACACACTTGATGTCCACAGCAATCCCTCCCTACGTTGAATGGATACCACGTACAAGAGGCCGAACGACCCCCCTGTGGTTCCTTTACAGACAGTAAAGCAAGTCTGTGTTTAACAGCAAGATGCCAGGCGAGGGACTGCAGGTAACTGGCAAGTATCAAGGCTGGGACATGGGAAGTGACCCCCAGGACCCAGCTTTGGGCGTGGGGAGTCTCACACAAGGACACACGGGTGCTGGGGTTCACCTCCACACCGTGGACCAGGACAGCCTGCGCACCCTACACCACCAGCTGGGATTCAAGCGTGGTGGGTCCACGTGGACACGCTGCGTCTGGGCTCCTGAAACCACACTATTCCCTGTGTGTCAGGGAAGGCCACGAATTCTCCCACATGCTGATGTGAATGACCCCTGAGGAGCCCAGCTCGACGCAGGCTCCTAAGGCCTCCCCCGAGAGCCGGCTCCCCACTGCTCCTTGGGACCAGCAAGCACAGCAGAGCAAAAGCTCTGTCCTCAGCAGCCCTTCTGGCCACAGGGGCCTCGCGTGCAGCCACAGTCAGCCTCTCGCCAGTGAGTTCTGCCGGCAGCCTGGTGTGCTTGGCAATTGCAGATGCTCCTGGGTGCTTAAAGAAATACCTACCTTGGGCAGGTGTGGTGGCTCATGCCTGTAATCCCAGCACTTTGGGAGGCCGAGGCAGGTGGATCACTTGAGGTCAGGAGTTCGAAACCAGCCTGGCCAACATGGTGAAACCCAGTCTCTACTAAAACTACAAAAAACAATTAACCAGGCATGGTGGCAGGCACCTGTAATCCCAGCTACTCAGGAGGCTGAGGCAGGAGAATCACTTGAACCCAGGAGGCGGAGGTTGCGGTGAGCTGGGATCAAGCACTCCAGCTGTTGCACTCCAACCTGGGTGACAGAGCGAGACACCATCTCAAAAAAACAAACAACAACAAAAAAACCACCTACCACCACTGGGAATTAAGAGGACTAAAGGGAGAGAGACCTGGTCCTCCCTTCAGGTAGCTCAATCTAGTGGAAACAACTGAAGAATACAACGGCTACAAACCAAGGACAGGACAAGCGCCTGGGGGAAAGCTGGAGATCTTCCAAGCCTCTATCCTGCCACAGATGAAACAAGCATCTCACATGAGATTAAAAACTTTCACCCAGACCATCTGCCAAGTTCCTAAGACGCTCAGATCCGCCCCTAGACGTATTCCAGCTGCCCCCAAACGCCCGGTCCTCCTACGCCTTATCCCAATCTAGACACCACAGGCCCACTTCCAACTGTCCCCATAAGCTCCATCAGAAACCTCATCAGCGGATCTGTGGCTAGCTCATGGGACACTGTATCCCAAGCAGGAAAGCAATGCTTTCGCCTCCACTTCAACACCAGGGGCACCAGGGGCCACATCAAAAGCAGAAATAAAGTAAGTACGTGTTTTTAAAATGAATTAATAAAGCATCACAAGTTGGGGCTATCCCGTCTGCTCAGCGAGGCCACGTTTGCCAGTGTCTCAGCCACCTCCAGGCCTCACCTGCAGAAGGCATCTCCGGCTCGTATCACCACAACGGGCTGGGCTTCCTTGCACTTCACACACTTCTGCTCACGGCTTTAGAGATGAGAGAGAGGAGGAGAGAGGAACACAGATCACATCTTCCCCACCCCTAGTGGGCTTTGGGGAGACAGCTCCTGTTTCTCACCCTGAGTTGGGTCAGAAGAAGGCACCTCAGTACACACAAAAACCCAGGCTTGTGTTTTGTCCAAACTTCAAGAAAAACAAAGGCTCTAGCAGAATGTTTAGCCTAGAAAAGCCGGCTCAGGGGGGCACATAAAGGCCGCTTTTCAGTCTCCCAAGGCTGACACGGGGAGGAGAGACAGCTTCACGGAACCAGTTCTCTCCGAATAAGGACAGCGCCATCAGCGGCAGAGCCGTCCCCAGTGGCTGCTAGGATGAGAGGTACGAGCCAGTGGACTAAGCCCCCTTCTAGGTGTTCGTCACCGCTTGACAAGCATTCCCCGAGTGCCAGGGGGCGAAGTCCCGCCCTCCACGCGGGGCTTCCCGGAGCAACGGCAAAGCCCGGCCGGGACCCTTCGGGGCAGGAGTGCGGCGGGAAGGCGAGAGGCGACCTGGCGGGTCCGGCCGCCAGCTCTTACCTGGGCCGCGGCGCCGGGGGCGGCTCCCCAGGCGCCGGCTCCCCGTAGTCCTCGCCCACCTGACACATGGGCACGCCGGGTCCCGTCGCAGACTGTGGTGGCGACAGCGCGAGGGCGCGTCCTGATGACGTCAGAGCGGCGCCGTCACGGCCGCAAAGCGCGGCTGGGGGCGGCGCCCTACAATGACGTCAGCGCGGCGCAGTAGCGGCTGTGACTAGCTGGCCGGGCCGGGCCAGGACAGCAGGCGGCGGGCGGCGGGCGGCGCGGGCCTGGCCCCGGGATGGCGATGTTCCGCAGCCTGGTCGCCTCGGCTCAGCAGCGGCAGCCGCCGGCCGGGCCGGCGGGCGGCGACAGCGGCCTGGAGGCGCAGTACACCTGCCCCATCTGCCTGGAGGTCTATCACCGGCCCGTGGCCATCGGCAGCTGCGGCCACACGTGAGCGCGCCCGCCCGGGGACCGCGGGGAGGGGGCCGTGCCCCGCCGCGGGAGGGGTCGCGAGACCGGCGGCCGCCCCGGTGCAGCCCCGGACTGGGCGCGCGGGGACTCGGGGCGCCGGGGCCTCGGGGCGCATGGGGTCCGGGTTTCCCTGCGCCGCGCCGCCTCTGCCCTCTGGGCGCTTTCATCCTCCACCCACCCTCCTTCGTGCCAGCCGCAGGCGCCCGGACCGACTGCTTCTTCGGTTCACGGGGCGACCTGCGGCCCTGCCCAAGCTCGGGGGTCTCCGGCGGCTGCGGCGGGCGCTCGGGTACTCAGAGGGCAGCAGGTGCCACCGCTCCGCCAGAGGTGGTGGATTTGGGCTTGTGGGGCTGGAATGGGCAGTTGTAAATAAATGACTTGTGGTTTTTGCTATCAACTCTTGTTCGGACCCGCTGTCTGCCTGTTTTAACCAAAAAGGAAAGCAGTTCCCTAAAGTTTAGAGGGGCTTGTTTGGACTATGATGTTCTTATGTTTTGTTTGAAGGAGAACTTGGGTCACACCGATCACTGAGTAGCCAGGCAGGCTGGTCCACAGAGGAGCAGACACTGACCACCTTGCTGAGGTTTCCAGCTGCACCAGGGCTCACAGCCGGCTCCTCCAGGGTGTTTGAGGAACAGAAACTCGAGGACATGGCTCTCCTGGCGGGGAGCTGTGCTCAAGTATTCTGGAGCTGCCAGCCCCGTTGGGAGGAAGCCGAGATCAGTGTCTCCTCTCTCCTAAGTGCTGAATAATACAGCTCTTGAGCAAAATTAGCAGTGGCAGGGTAGAGAGAGAGCAGGAGGGCTTCCCCGCAGACATCCAAGCTGCTGAGGTGGTGGAGTGGAGGGCGGTGCACCCAGGCTGGTAGGAGGCTCTAGAACATTTTGCAAGCAAAAGGCAGCTGACTTCAGGGGCTCCTGGTGCAGAGGGAGCTGGGACTGCTGGGGTGTGTGCTGGTCCCCCACGGAGGTGGCAGGGCCAGTGTCAGGATGCAGAGCTGCCTTCATTACCTGTGTCAGGCAACACAGGTGTCTGCCCACGCTGGGACAGCTCTGCCTACTTCTCTTGTGAGGCTGCTAAAGGCTCTGCCCCTGCTCCTCCATCTCACTTAGCTGTGACATTTGGGGGCGGGGGGCAACCTCTGAACGGGAATTTTTTTTTTTTTTTTTTTTTTTTTGAGACAGTCTTGCTCGTCACCCAGGCTGGAGTGCAGTGGCACCATCTCGGCTCACTGCAGCCTCCATCTCCTGGGTTCAAGTGATCCTCCTGCCTCAGTCTCCAGAGTAGCTGGGATTACAGGCACCCACCACCCCACGCCCTGCTAATTGCTGTATTTTTAGTAGACACGGGGTTTCACCATGTTGGCCAGGCTGGTCTCGAACTCCTGACCTCCGGTGACCTGCCCGCCTCGGCCTCCCAAAGTGCTGGGATGACAGGCGTGAGCCACCGCACCTGGCAGGACTTCCTTCTTGTGAGCAGGTAGTAGCGGGTGTTTGAAGGTGCGTTCTGCACCTTCTCATCTGTTACTGAGCGCTGTGAGGCCTGACTTAGGCCTTGTTTCAGAAAAGTCTCCCGTAGGCTTTGGGTGCCAACACCTTCACCACGTGGTTGGCCACGCATCTGCACTGTCCTAACCTGCACAGATACCTCTTTTCCTAAAATGTAGTTTCCATAACACAGAATCCAGAACCACGTGGCATTGTGGAGCGTCCTTCCTATGAACTCCACTCCGCCATGCTTTTCTTGGTAGAACTCGACAACCATCCTAGTCTCACTGCAGGTCCTGCAAGAGCTTTTCACACAGCCTTTGCCTTTCAGAGATTTTTCTCCCTGACTTTTCCTGCTGGCTTTTGTTTCTGGCTGTTCTCTGCTTCTAACTTTGTTTCTTGTTGGTGTTACTAAGGCATGCATGCAAATGACCACAGAAAGTTTAAAGGCCTCTTCAGGTTCCCTTCGGAAGTTTGTTGCTGGTCTTATTCTGTCCCCTTGGCAAGCTCCCAACCAGAGCACTTCCTCCTCCAGGGTAGATCTTCATGGCAAGAGTATCCCAGTGTGGGGCGCATGCACCTTGCTTCTAGCCCTCGGGCCAGGGAGGCCCCCTGGGGGCCCAGCAGTAGCTGTTCTCACCCAGGAGACAGTCGAGCAGTGAGCCACCTCTGTAAACCAGAAGCGGTCTGGGCCAGGACACGCATGATCATGAACCTGCTCTGGAGGGCTGTGTGAGCAGCCTCCACCCGTGCGGGAACAGCTGTGGGGCTTGCTGAGGGTGCCTGGCCTGCCAGCCAGGCAGATCCCTGAAGCACCGGGCCGGCCCAGGCTTCTCCGCTTGTGAGCGGCCCAGTAATGGGGGAGACAAATCGGCAGTCCGGGGTGGCCTCTGGGGGAGGGCCGGCTGTTGGGGACCAACATCGCAAGTCCCGGGTGCCCTGCTGTGAGGGCCCAGTGCGCGATGCCCCTCCTTGAAGGCTGTCGACGCCCCCACACCCATCGCCCTCGGCCACTTCCTTCAGCTGAGAAGCTGCTCAGCACCAGCCCCTGGGTGGGCACAGACAGGAACTTCCTGGGGGAAGCGGGCACTGCTCCCGGCTGCTGGCTCTCTGAACACCAGGCTGGCAGTCACTGGAAACTAGGCCGATAGTGCACCCACCCTGTGGGTGCCTCATTCTGCCTCCTGCTCCTCGGGCCCAGCTGCCCTGCCGGTCGGGCTGGGTTCCCTCTTGTGTCTTCCCTGAGTCCTTCCGGGGGAGGACAAGGCTGTCTTCCTCCCAGCCAACCTCTGGGCACCTTTCCTCCTTCCCAAGCTCTGCCCGGGACCCTTTTCCTTCCCTCAGCCCGTGGCCGTGCTGTGCAGCTGAGTCCCCGCCTAGCCTCTGGCAGCTCAGGGTTCACTTGGGAGACGCACCATCCACTTGTTTTCCGGTGTGTCTGCAGTTATGCAACAATCGATGCAATTCTACAAGATTCTTACCACTCCAGAAAGAAACCCAGCCCCCTGCTTGCCTGGCAACCACTCGTCTGCTTTCTGGTCACTGGGTTTGTCTCTGCTGGACGTTGAGTCCGAGTGGACTTCCCATGAAACGGGTGGGCCATGCTTGCTGTCTACCCTGCACTGTTTTCCAGGCCTTCCGGTGCGTGGTGGGGCTGCACGCCTCTTCCCGCCGAACGCCCTTTCCGTGGGTGTGCACGCCACGCTTGTTTCTTCATCCGTTTACCAACGGGCACCTG
>NW_022096169.1:0-1452 GCF_006542625.1 Nomascus leucogenys
AAGAAGTTTCACAGAATGCTTCTGTGTAGTTTTTATTTGAAGATATTCCTTTTTCCACTATAGGCCCCTTAGCGCTCGAATGTCACTTGCAGTTTCTACAGAAAGAGTGTTTCAGAACTGCTCAATCAAAAGTAAGCTTCAACTCTGTTAGTTGAATGCACAGAACAGAAAGAAGTTTCACAGAATGCTTCTGTGTAGTTTTTATTTGAAGATATCCTTTTTCCACTATAGGCCCTTAGCGCTCAGAATGTCCACTTGCAGTTTCTACAGAAAGTGTGTTTCAGAACTGCTCAATCAAAAGTAAGCTTCAACTCTTAGTTGAATGCACAGAACAGAAAGAAGTTTCACAGAATGCTTCTGTGTAGTTTTTATTTGAAGATATTCCTTTTTCCAAAAAGTATGTAGCAGAAAGAGTGTTTCAGAACTGCTCAATCAAAAGTAAGCTTCACTCTGTTAGTTGAATGCACAGAACAGAAAGAAGTTTCACAGAATGCTTCTGTGTAGTTTTTATTTGAAGATACCTTTTTCCACTATAGGCCCTTAGCGCTCCGAATGTCCATTGCAGTTTCTACAGAAAGAGTGTTTCAGAACTGCTCAATAAAAGTAAGCTTCAACTCTGTTAGTTGAATGCACAGAACAGAAAGAAGTTTCACAGAATGCTTCTGTGTAGTTTTTATTTGAAGATATTCCTTTTTCCACTATAGGCCCTTACGTGAATGTCCATGCAGTTTCTACAGAAAGTGTTTCAGAACTGCTCAATCAAAAGTAAGCTTCAACTGTTAGTTGAATGCACAGAAGAAAGAAGTTTCACAGAATGTTTTGTGTTTTTATTTGAAGATATTCCTTTTTCCACTATAGGCCCTTAGCCCGAATGTCACTTGCAGTTTCTACAGAAAGTGTTTCAGAACTGCTCAATCAAAGTAAGCTTCAACTCTGTTAGTTGAATGCACAGAACAGAAAGAAGTTTCACAGAAATTTCTGTGTAGTTTTTATTTGAAGATATTCCTTTTTCCACTATAGGCCCTTAGCGCTCGAATGTCCACTTGCAGTTTCTACAGAAAGAGTGTTTCAGAACTGCTCAATCAAAAGTAAGCTTCAACTCTGTTAGTTGAATGCACAGAACAGAAAGAAGTTTCACAGAATGCTTCTGTGTAGTTTTTATTTGAAGATATTCCTTTTTCCACTAAGGCCCTTAGCGCTCCGAATTCCATTGCAGTTTCTACAGAAAGAGTTTCAGAACTGCTCAATCAAAAGTAAGCTTCAACTCTAGTTGAATGACAGAACAGAAAGAAGTTTCACAGAATGCTTCTGTGTAGTTTTTATTTGAAGATTCCTTTTTCCACTATAGGCCCTTAGCCTCAGAATGTCCCTGCAGTTTCTACAGAAAGAGTGTTCAGAACTGCTCAATCAAAAGTAAGCTTCAACTCTGTTAGTTGAATGCACAGAACAGAA
>NW_022096170.1:0-25982 GCF_006542625.1 Nomascus leucogenys
AGCCCTGAGCCGGTGGGGTGGGGCTGGAAGTGGCAGGTGCAGTGATGGGGCTGGGTGCCCAGGGGGCCTCAGTGCTCAATCAGGCCACGGTGGCCAAGCCCAGGCTGCAGGAAGGCCGGCCTGGGAGGTGTGGGTGAGCACAGGCAGGCGCCAGCTGGGCAGTGTTAGGATGCTGGAGCAGCATCTGTAACTCCGCTGAGTGGGGTAGTCTGGTTGGGGCAGGGACCGCTGTTGCTTTGGCAGAGAGAGATGATCCCCACTGGAGAGGCTGTTCTGACTCTGCAGGTGGGACAGGGACAGATGGCCACCAGGTGACCCGGCTGGTCTTCCTTTGCTGTGCTGAGCCCTGGGACATGGAGGATGCCCGCCACACACAGCCTGGGCCCGGGTTCTTACCTGTGGCCACCGCTCTGGCACGAGCCCCTCAGTCTTGGGTGGTTCTGCCTGGTCTGGGATTTGGTGTTGCTGCTGAGTCCAGCCTTTCCACCACCTCCGCATGGGCCTTGGGGTGTTGTCACTGCCTCCCGCCTGGCTTCAGAGCTCACCCAGCTTACAGGGACTGCCCTGGGCTGAGATGGCACGCACCCTGGTCCTGCTTCAATGAATGCAGCTTGAGGAGACCGCCACATCCACTGGCCACAGGTTGCCCTCGGCAATGCCCACATCAGCCGTCACCTGAGCCTCCCCAGGAGATCAAGGCTCACATGACAAAGGCTGCCCTGGCAGTGAGTGGCTGAGCCCAGCCAGGACTTTTCTCGGACTCCCGGGATGTGGCTCTGCTCGTGAGAGGCCTGGTCAGCTCTCTCGGTGAGAGGGGCTTGTCACACGGGCCCTGCCGCGGTGTGACCCTTCTCAGCTTCTCTCAGCAGCCTGCCTGCGGAGTGTCACCACTACCATGATCATTTTCCCTGACACTGGGGGGTGTGGACGTCCTGGGCTAGAGACAGGCCCGTGGCAGCAGCAGGCTCAGGGGCGCCCTGCACTGGTGGGCTGGGACATGGTGGAACCACACCAAGGCTGGACAAGGGACGACCTCCACCCTGGCCTCTCCGCAGGCTTCAGCAGCCCCTCCCACAGGCAGAAGGGTTCACACTGGGTTCTGCCCTCACTGCAAGAGCACCAGTGCCACGTGCTGTTCTGCCCAATCTGGTGTCTGCAGGGCAGGAAAGGGCTGCGCTGGCCCATTTTGAGTGTTCAGCACCTAAGGGTGACAACACTGTTGTCCCCTACCCTCCGGTCCTGTTTGAAAATCAAACCCATGCTCACAGGCCGATTTGTTTTTTTCTTTCAGAGACAGGGTCCCACTTGTCACCCAAGGCTGGAGTGCAGTGGTGCGATATAGCTCAATGCAGCCTCCAGTCCCCGGACTCAAGGGACCCTCCTGCCTCAGCTGCCAAGTAGTTGGACTATAGCTGGGTGCCATTGCACCTGTTTTATTCTATTTTGTAGACATGGGGTCTGGCTATGTTGTCCAGGGCTATTCTCAAAATTCCCCGGCCTCAAGCAATCTCCCGCCTCGCCTCTCAAAGGTGGGATTACAGGTGTGAGGCAAGGCACCCAGCTCAGCCACAGACCCTATTGCATCTCTCTTACTAGGAGCAAGAGCCGACTGCCCCCTCATCGCCATTCCAGAGTGTGGGGCTGTGTTCAGCCGAGGCCGGGCCACTGGCATGGCCCAGGGGAGCGGGATCATTCACTGCTGCCCCAAAGCTGAGGTCATTCCACCTCGACAAGACTCCTCATCCAATCCCTTTACTTGACAGCTGGGGAAACCAATGCCACAGAGCACCCCCAGCTCCACTCGGGGTCTCAGAGCTGATCCGTGAGCAGAGGCTGAGATCCTGGGATCTTGTCCCCCAGCCGCCCCGCAAGCTTGCTCCCTTTCTGCTGGAAGAGATGGGGCTGGACCTCGACCGGCAGCCCTGGCCTGGACATGACTGTGCTCGTGCAGGTATTCAGGCCGAGATGCCCCAGGCATCATATTTTTTTTCTTTTTTGAGACGGTGTCTCACTCTCTCACCCAAGCTGGAGAGCAGTGGCATGAAATCGGCTCACTGCAACCTCTGCCTCCTGGTTAAAGTGATTCTTCTGCCTCAGCCTTCCAAGTAGCTGGGACTACAGGCTTGTACAACCACGCCTGACTAATTTTGTATTTTTACTAGAGACGGGGTTTCCCCATGTTGGCCAGGCTCGTGTCGAACTCCTGACCTCAGGTGATCCACCTGCCTTGGCCTCCCAAAGTGCTGGGATTACAGGTGTGAGCCACTGCGTCATTTAAATGTAGTGAAAGGCCGGGTGCGGTGGCTCATGCCTGTAACCCCAGTACTTTGAAAGGACGAGGCTGTCAGATCACCTAAGGTCAGGAGTTCGAGACCAGCCTGGCCAACGTGGTGAAACTGTGTCTCTACAAAAAAATAGAAAAAATTATCCCCGCGTGGTGGTGCGTACCTGTAGTCCCAGTTACTCAGGAGGCTGAGGCATTAGAATCGCTTAAACCTCGGAGCGGAGGCTGCAGTGAGCTGAGATGGCGCCACTGCACTCCAGCCTGGGTGACAGAGCAAAACCTTGTCTCTAAATAATTAAATAAATAAATATGGCCAAGCACGGTGCCTTAGGCCTGTAATCCCAACACTTTGGGGGCCAAGGCAGGTGGTCCCTGAGGTCAGGAGTCCGAGACCAGCCTGGCCAAGATGGTGAAACACTGTCTCTACTAAAAATACAAAAATTAGCCAGGCGTGGCGGCAGGCACCTGTAATCCCAGCTACTCGGGGCACTGAGGCAGGAGAACCACTTGAATCTGGAAGGCAGAGGTTGCAGTGAGCTGAGATTGCACCACTGCACTCTAGCCTGGGCAATGGAGCAAGACTCCATCTCAAATAAATAAATTAATAAATACAGAGCAAGATTCTGTCTCAAACAAATAAATAAATGTACACCTGTAATCCTAGCACTTTGGGAGGCTATGACAGGTCGATCACCTGAGGTCAGGAGTTCGAGACCAGCCTGACCAATATAGCGAAACCCCATCTGAAATACTAAAAATACAAAAATTAGCAGGGAGTTGTGACATGTGCCTGTAGTCCCAGCTACTCGGGAGGCTGAGACAGGAGAATTACTTGAACCCAGGAGGTGGAGGTTGCAGTCAGCCGAGATCTCGCCACTGCACTTCAGCCTGGGTGACAGAGTGAGACTCTGTCTCAAAAGGAATAAATAAATAAAATACAAAATAAAAAAATAAATGTAGTAAGATGCAGAGTCGTGCTGCGGAAGCGTGCTGGTCCTATCCATGGAGTGAAGGCTGATTTCATACACAAATGTCACAAGAACTTTTTTTTGTTTTGTTTTCTTTTTTTTTGAGATAGAGTCTTGCTCTGTCACGCAGGCTGGAGTGCAGTGGTGCGATCTCGGCTCACTGCAAGCTCTGCCTCCCGGGTTTATGCCATTCTCCTGCCTCAGCCTCCCGAGTAGCTGGGACTACAGGCGCCCGCCACCACACCCAGCTAATTTTTTTGTATTTTTAGTAGAGATGGGGTTTCACCATGTTATCCAGGATAGTCTCGATCTCCTGACCTCATGATCCACCCGCCTCAGCCTCCCAAAGTGCTGGGATTACAGGCGTGAGCCACCGCGCCTGGCCACAAGAACTTTTATACCCACCCCTGAAAGAAAGCCCTGATTGCCTTCTGAAGAAGCAGTACAGGGACTAACACGTGGGCTGTCCCAGACAGCTCTGGAAAGATAAACAGAAAACAGAAAATGACACGCTAAGCCCTTGAGGCCAAAACGCCCTTCCCCAGAGCAGCTGCCAGAAGACAGGGAGCAGGATCGGGTTGGAGGTCACTTCTGGGTGAGGGGGAGAATGGTCAGACCCGGGGCAGGGGTGTTGGAGCCTGGTTGGCCTCAATGGAACAGAAGAGAGCTGCTTCATGATGCTCAGCTGACAGGCTGAGCCTTGCATAACCCAAGTTCTCACGGTACAGAGAGGCCAGCCAGCGCGGGGACAAAGACACACACGCACTGAAATGTTTCCTGGAAGACAGGGCCCAGTTAGATCTCTCAAATGGGACCAGATTGGAAGGCAGACCAGCTGCTTTGGGCAAATGAGGCCACTTCTGAATGAGCTCCCAAACTAGATGGTGCCGAGGGCCCTGGACCTGGCAGCTGGGCTGGACATCGCACGGCCCTGTATTCCAGGAAACGGCATCTCAGTGCTCGTCTGGCCAGTTCTCCAAAAGAACCATCCACAGGCCATTTTTCCATTCCCCTCCTATGCACAGACTGGGCCGGGCCTGACCAGAAACTCTCCCTCAGGGTTTTCAGTCACTGCCAAAACTTGAGCCCAGCAGTGAGGATGTGATGTTAAAATGTGACTCTGCGCCAGGCAGTGGCTCATGCTTGTCGACCCAGTGCTTTTGGGAAGCTGAGCTGGGAGGATCAATTGAGATCAACAGTTCAAGGCCAACCTGAGGAACATAGATCTCTACAAACAAAAACTAGCCAGCTCTGGTGACATGCACTGCTAGTCTCAGCTGCTCAGAAGGCTGAAGTGGCTTCAGCCCAGGAGTTCAAAGCTGCAGCTATGATCGTGCCACTGTATTCCAACACGAAAGACACAGCGAGACCATGTCTTGAAACAAGGCACAAATAAACTAGGTATAGAAGAAACATACCTGAAAATGGCAGGGCTGGGTGCAGTGGCTCACGAGTGTAATCCCAGCACTCTGGGAAGCTGAGGTGGGTGGATCACCGGATGTCAGGACTCCGAGACCAGCCTGGCCAACGTGGTGAAACCCCATCTCTACTAAAAGTACGAAAATTAGCCAGGCGTGGTGGCATGCGCCAGGTATCCCAGCTACTCGGGAGGCTGAGGCAGGAGAATCACTTGAACCCAGGAGGCGGAGGTAGCAGTGAGCCAAGATCACATCATTGCACTCCAGCCTGGGCGGCAAGAGCGAGACTCTGTCTCAAAAAACACAAACAAACAAAACAACGTACCTGAAAATAGTAAAACCTGATACGACAAAGCCATAGCTAACCTACTACAGAATGGGGAAAAGTTGAAAGCATTTCCTCTGTAAACAGGAACAAGAGGAGGATGCCCATTCTCACCACTCCTATTCGACATCACACAATCAGGGAAGAGAAGACAATAAAAGGCATCCACACTGGAAAAGAGGACATCGAATTCTTCTTGTCTGATGAAGATGTGATCTTGGATCTAGAAACATGTAAAGCCTCCACCAGAAAACCCCTAGACCTGATAAATTAATACAGTCATTTGGAGAATACAGAATCAACAACAACAACAACAAAATCAGCAGCATTTCTATACACCAATAATGGTCTGGTTGGGAAAGAAATTAAGAAGGCAATCCCATTTACAATAGCAGCAACATGGAAAAATGTATGCCACAGAAGAAATTTCCCAAGGAGGTGAAAGATTTCTACAAGGAAAACAACAAAACACTGATGAAAATGTTTAAGAGGACAGAAAGAAATGGACAATCATTTCATGCTCATGGAAGGAATTCATAGCATTAAAATGACCACACTGCCCGAAGCAGTCTAGAGATTCAGTACAACCCCTACCAAAATACCAATGTCATCACTCACAGAATTGGAAAGTCCTACAATTCATAAAAAAGAACCAAAAAAGAGCTCAAAGACCCAAAGTCATGCTCAGCAAAAACAACAAAACTAGAGGCATCCCATTTCACTGCAAATTAGAACTACAAAATTTCTGACAAGTGCATAGTAACCAAAATAGTATAATCCTAGCATAAAACTAGACACTTAGATCAATGGGACAGATGAGAGAACCCAGAAAGACAGACACATATTCACAGCCAATTGATCTTTCACAGAGCCGACAGAAACACACACTGGGGAAAGGACACCCTCTTCAATGAATGGTACTAGGAGGGTTGGATGGCCACATGCAGAAGAATGAAACTGGACCCTTATCTCTCAGCATATAGACAAATCACTTCGAGATAGATTCAAGACTTAAGTGTGAATGTTAAGATACGAAACTACAATAATCTTGGAAGGAAACCTAGAGAAAACTCTTCTGGATCTCACTCTAAGCAAGGAATTTATGACGGGCTCAAAAGCTCCACATGGAGAAGGATGAGCTGGAGGATGGCCCACTGGACCTGTGTCCAGCAGAACTCCTGACAGCGCATGAGGGAGCCTTAGAGGCCAGGTTCCTCCTTGCTGTGCCCACGCGGGAAGTGGGGTTGCTAGGGTCAGAAGCCGGGCCAGACTTGCACGTGAAGCCTGCCTTGTTTGCAGTGGCACTGGATCCCCGACTTGCAATTGCGGGCGTCGGCTTAAATGGTCCCCCAGGGGTGTGATAGAAAGTAAAGACAAAAGTGCCACCCAACAGAGTTGCTCCCCGTGCCAGGTCCTGCGGTCACCATGGAAGTGTGCTGCCTTGGGGGCCCCCTGGTGTTCAGGCCCCCGCCACCCCCCCGTGCCCTATTACCATTGGGCCTTTCTCTTTAAAGGGTTTCTTCTGACGGAATGCAGACCTGGGCCCACCTCTGTACTGTCAATTTCCATGGGTGTGGCTGGAGGGCTAGAACTGGCTCCAGAATGCAGACCTGGGCCCACCTCTGTACTGTCGATTTCCATGGGTGTGGCTGGAGGGCTAGAACTGGCTCCAGAAGTGCCAGGCCTTGGGCTTCTCATGCCCACATCCATGCTTGCAGCTAGGAAGGGGACAGGAATCAGCGAGGTGACCTGGGCTGAGTCCCGGGAGTGGGAAGAGGTGGCAGGAAGGGGATCTGAGGAGGAGAACAGGGAGCCTGATGGTCTGCGCTTCCTCCCAGACACAGGAGCTGTGGAGGGGACCTCTGCAGCAGATGTTAGGGGGGCCACTGGGCCCAGGCAGTCTTGGGACTTGTGTCTCTCCTGCTGTGCATCCATACCGGGTGCTTTAGAGACAGCAGGCAGACCAGAAGCCCCTGTTGCAAGTGAGGACAAAGCGTTGGCAGGCCATGAGGGTCTGCAGTCCCAGATGGCCTTGGGCTCGCCCCGCAGTACACTGTTGATGCGCTCGAACGCAGCCTCCTTCTCCCGGTCCAGGTCTTCAGCAGTGACCCGGAACCCCAGCTCTAAGGGAGGCGGCAGCATCAGGGGCTCCCCTCGCCTGCGTGGCGCAGGGGAAACTTGCGTCTACGGGGCCTAGACGCCTGGGATCTGGGGGAGCCATTCCTGGGGCGAGTGTCTGCCCTGGTGCTATATCTGCTGCCTTTTCATACCGGGTGTGACCCGAAGAGACAGCCTGAGGCCTGTCCTCACTCGCTGTCTTTGAGGACCTGATGGTCAGCTGGCAGTGGGATGAGGCTGACCCCCTCCTCCGCTTTAGCCACGGGAAGCCTCCCATGGAGCTGTAGGAGCTCGAGATGGCATTGCGTTTGGTGCACGAGCTCGTCCAGGAGGTCTGGGATCTCTCGTGATATGTGACTTCTGACCTCTGGGCATGGAGGTCTCTCTGCACGGGCCCAGGCCTGGGCACAATGGGAGAGAGGCCTCCATTGTCCCGCAGGGGCCTAAATTCAGACCGTGCATCCCCGGTGACCTCGGGGACTCTTCTCTGATAATCAGGACTCTCTTGGACTCTAGGGTCCTTGTCCTGCTCAGGCATCCCTGCCCCGCTCTCCTTGAGGGCCCTCAACACTATCTTCCCTGGACACAAGTGTGGGGACAGCCGGGTGTTGTGGGCCCCAAAGGGGTGACTTCCTGCTCCTGGGCCCCACAGAGAGTCCTTGTGCTCAGTGCAGTGGCTGAGCTGGAGGATGCCCTGGAACTCGGAGCACAAGGCACGGGCTTGCTGTGGTACCTGTGCCATGAAATTGAAGTCAGGATCACCAGGAAGGAACACACTGCTTGCAGGATCACGGAAAGCCTTCTTACAGTTGTCTTGACAGCACTGATGCCAAGTGTCTGGGTGCTTGTAGGATGGCCTGCCACTCAGTCGAGGGGCAGGAGCAACGGGGAGATCCCACAAGCAAAGTGAACTGGGGGATGGGCTGAACGGGCTCCAGGCAACTGAGCCCTACTGGCAGGTCCTCGGCCTGGGCCCGGACAGGAATGAGGGGCACAAAGTGCCCAGGTAACCGCTCCTGGGAGCAGTGGGGAACCGTCGTTTTTGAACTCTCGAGAGCTGGGCGCTGAGCGTCCACGTCGAGCTGCCAATTCGGCCAACCGCTAAGCCAGCAGTTTCTTCTGTTGCCGGGCAACGCGCCTTTTAAACCCGAGGGAGTGGCTGCGCGTGCAAAGAACCCGCGCGAGTGACAGAGCGACCTTAACGGATTAGCGCGGCAAGTTTGCCGGGCAACGCATCTTTTAAAGCTGAGGCAGTGGGTGCGCGTGCACAGGATGGCGCGAGTGACAGAGCGACCTTAACGGATTAATTAGCGCTGCAAGGTACCTGCGCAAGATACCTGCTGGCAATGGTGGCCGGCGGAGGTGGGGTGGGGGGGGCATGCAAGAGGTAGTGGAAGGAGAGACCCAGGCACAAAGGTGGCGGGAAGAACAGGTGCCCACAATGGCTGCAGATCTGTCCATGGATCACTGTGAAGATTCCTGCTGTCCTGCTGAGGTGGAGATTGCAGTGAGCTGAGATCGCACCATTGCACTCCAGCCTGGGCAACAAGAGCAAAACTCCGTCTCAAAATAAAAAAAAAGAAAAAGAAAAAAAAGAGACCCGGCGTGGTGTCCTATGCCTATAATCCTAGCACTTTGGAAGGTCGGGGCGGACGGATCACGAGATCAGGAGTTGGAGACCAGCCTGGCCTGTACTCCCAGCTACTCCGGAGGCTGAGGCAGGAGAATGGCGTGAGCTCGGGAGGCGGAACTTGCAGTGACCCGAGATCTCGCCACTGCACTCCAGCCTGGGTGACAGTGCGAACCTCCGTCTCAAAAAATAAAAAAAAAATAAATGAAATAAAAAAGGCAGAGAGAGAGACAGAGAGAAAACGGTTTATTAATTTAATGCACTTTTATGCCTGTGTTCTTCAGTTTGCTCAGGAAACACCCACACTTGAGAGCTGGGACTGTGGCCCTGATTGTGGACGTGAAATATATGGTTCCTTGCAAAAAATAGACACTCAATAATTACGATTTAGTTGAGCTAGAAATCCATTTGGTTTCTTCCATATTTTTCCAAGATTTTCATCCTTTTTTTTTTTTTTTTTTGAGATGCAGTTTCGCTCTTGTCCCCCGGGCTGGAGTGCAATGGCGCGATCTCAGCACCTGCTGCCAATGGCTGGAGGCTGGGGACACTCCCGGGATAGGTACTGGAAAGAGAGCGCGCGCACAAAAGGCATGGGAAGACCTGGCGCGCACAATGGCTGCAGATCCGCCAGTGGATCACTGAAGATGCCTGCTCTCCTGCTGAGGCGGGGATTGCAGTGAGCTGAGATCGCACCATGGCACTGCAACCTGGGCAACAAGAGCGAAACTTCGTCACATACACACACACACACACACACGAAAGAAAGAAAAAATAGTGGCTAGGTGTGGGGGCCCACGCATCCCAGCACTTTGGGAGGTCGGGGCGGGCGGATCAGGAGATCAGGAGTTGGAGACCAGCCTGGCCAACATAGTGAAACCCCGTCTCTAGTAAAAATACAAATTTAGTCAGACATGGTTGCACGCGCCTGTAGTCCCAGCTACTCGGGCGGCTGAGAGAGGAGAATCACTTGAACCCGGGGGCGGGGCAGGGATTGTGATGAGCCGAGACTGCGCCACTGCACTCCAGCCTGGACAACACAGGCAGACTCTGTCTTTCTTTTTTTTTTTTTTTTTTTTTGAGACGGAGTCTCCCTCTGTCACCCAGGCTGGATTCCAGTGGCCTGGTCTCGGCTCGGCACAAGCTCCGCCTACCAGGTTCACGCCATTCTCCTGCCTCAGCCTCTGGAGTAGCTGGGACTACAGGCGCCCGCCACCACACCCGGCTAATATTTTGTATTTTAGTAGAGACGGGGTTTCACCGTGTTAGCCAGGATGTTCTCGATCTCCTGACCTCGTGGTCAGCCCGCCTCGGCCTACCAAAGTGCTGGGATTAAAGGCGTGAGCCACCGCGCCTGATGGAGACTCTGTCTTTAAAAAAATGGCCGGGCGCGGGTCTTCAGCGATCCACTGGCGGATCTGTAGCCATTGTGCGCGCCAGGTCTTCCCATGCCTTTTGTGCGCGCGCTCTCTTTCCAGTACCTATCACGGGAGCGTCCCCAGCCTCCCGCCATTGGCAGCAGGTGCTGAGATCGCGCCATTGCACTCCAGCCTGGGGGACAAGAGCGAAACTCCATGTCAAAAAAAAAAAAAAAAAAAAAAAAGGATGAAAATTTTGGGGAAATATGGAAGAAACCAAATGGATTTCTAGCTCAACTAAATCGTAATTATTCAGTGTCTCTTTTTGGGAAGAAACCATATATTTCATGTCCACAATCAGGTCCACAGTCCCAGCTCTCAAGTGTGGGTGTTTCCTAAGCAAATTGAAGAACACAGGCATAAAAGTGCATTAAATTAATAAACCGTTTTCTCTCTGTCTCTCTCTCTTTTTCGTTTTTTTATCTATTCTTTTTTTTAATTTTTTGAGACGGAGGTTGGCACTGTCACCCAGACTGGAGTGCAGTGGCGAGCTCTCAGGTCACTGCAGGCTCCGCCTCCCGAGGTCACGCCATTCTCCTGCTTCAGCCTCCAGAGTAGCTGGGACTACAGGCGCCCGCCACCACACCCGTCTAATATTTTGTATTTTTAGTAGAGACGGGGTTTCACCGTGTTAGCCAGGATCGTCTCGATCTCCTGACCTGGTGATCAGCCTGCCTCGGCCTCCCAAAGTGCTGGGATTAAAGGCGTGAGCCACCACGCCGGCCGAGACTGTCTTCAGAAAAAAGGCCGGGCGCGGTGGCACTTTGGGAGGCTGAGGCGGGCGGATCACTAGGTCAGGAGTTGGAGACCAGCCTGGCCAACATAGCGAAACCCCGTCTCTACTAAAACTACAAAAAATTAGCCGGACGTGGTGGCGGCGCCTGTAGTCCCAGCTACTCCGGAGGCCGAGGCAGGAGAATGGCGTGAACTCGGGAGGCGGAGCTTGCAGTGACCTGAGATCTCGCCAGTGCACTCCAGCCTGAGTGACAGTGCGAACCTCCGTCTCAAAAAAAAAAAAAAAGAATAAATAAAAAAATAAAAGAGAGAGAGAGACAGAGAGAAAAAGGTTTATTAATGTAATGCACTTTTATGCCTGTGTTCTTCAATTTGCTTAGGACACACCCACACTTGAGAGCTGGGACTGTGGCCCTGATTGTGGACATGAAATATATGGTTTCTTGCAAAAAACAGACACTGAATAATTACGATTTAGTTGAGCTAGAAATCCATTTGGTTTCTTCCACATTTTTCCAAAATTTTCATCCTTTTTTTTTGAGATGGAGTTTCGCTCTTGTCCCCAGGCTGGAGTGCAATGGCGCGATCTCAGCACCTGCTGCCAAGGCGGGAGGCTGGGGGACGCTCGCGGGATAGGTACTGGAAGGAGAGGCGCGCGCACAAAAGGCATGGGAAGACCTGGTGTGCACAATGGCTGCAGATCCGCCAGTGGATCACTGAAGATTCCTGCTCTCCTGCTGAGGCAGGGATTGCAGTGAGCTGAGATCACACCATTGCACTCCAACCTCGGCAACAAGAGCGAAACTTAGTCACACACACACACACACACACACACAGAAATAAAAGAAAAAGTAGTGGCCAGGCGTGCTGGCTCACGCATCCCAGCACTTGGGATTATGTACAAATCCAAAAGAGAAAAGGCTGAGGATTGAACTTTGTGGCTTTTAAGAAAACGGTACTTAAGCAGTACATAGGCTGGATATGATGGCTCACACCTGTAATCCCTGCATTTTGGAAGGCAAAGGCAGGAGGATCACTTCAGGCCAGGAATTGGATACCAGCCTGGGGGCAACATCGCAAGACATCTTTACAGAAAAATACAAAATTAGACAGGCATGGTGGTGTGTGCATCCCAGCTACCTTGAGAGGATGAGATGGAAGGATAGCTTGAGCCTAGGAAGTTGAGGCTGTAGGGAGCCAAGATCATGCCTCTGCACTCCAGCCTGGGTGACAGAATGAGACCCTGTCTCAAAAAAAAAAAAAAAAAAAAAAAAACAAACCATAAAGAAGAGGAATCCACCAAAAAGACTAATAAGAAGCAGGAGAACATAGTGTCATGGAGTAAAAGCTGCAAAAGAGGAGCAGGTGTCAAAGGAGGGCTGCAATGAATTAATGAATTTTGCTGTTAATATGGGAAGGCCTGGGTTGTGTTATGACCTAGGAGGTAGCCCATGGCATGCAGAGGCAAGAGATGAACAGGAAGGGGGCCATCTTCTCCCTCTAGATGGCAAGCTCCACCTAGCACATCAGGCCAGGCTTGTCTTTTCACCCCTTTACTTCTAGATCTAGAATAGGGCTATCCATAGTCTCAGAAATGTTGTTGAATGACTGAATGAATGATTTAATCAACTAATGCTTAAAAATGTGAGGTCCTAGAGAAGAGGGGAGGAAATAAAATCCAGAGCAAAGATGGTGACCTCAGCGCTGGACAAGAGGAGGTTCACCTCTTCCTTTGAAACTAGAGTCACCAACACCAAGCATTCTGCTCAGAATAGAGGAGACACTCATGTTTGTGAACCAAATCAATGAATTCTGTTCAGAGCATTATAACTCATCTATGTTCCTTAGTTTCACAGTTAGAAGGTTTTATTGAAAAAATTAAGTCCAGTAAACTAAGTTGGACTTTGGTCACCAACAATGATTCAATGATTTTTAGTAGACATGCTAAAATGGCCTTCTCTTGATTTTTAATTATGAATGGCATAAGCCCTTTGCTATTAATAGTTTAATATTACACTTGACAAAGGAAACTGGTTATTGAGCAGTGTGGAAATTAGGTTATTTTCAAATCTGATGAAGATTCTCATGCTACTATAATATAGGATTTACCCATGAATATTCATGGATAAATAAAATATGAGATGCATACAAATAAGAATGAAGTGTAGAAATTTGCTTTTCTAACTTGGTACTAATCCAACGGATGAGCGAAGAGACCATAGGAGAAAAAGAGGTAAAATGTTAAGAAACTCTTTTAAGAAGATAATCAGACAAGCCTAGAATCTCATAGGCTATGTCAAAAGAAATGTAAATGTGTGGAGAATTGAGAAATGCCTCAGGAGGGTTTATGTTTTCCATCTGTGTTCTCCAAATGCCATCCGAGGCAGCACTGTGACCCTGGCTCCCAGATAAGAGCAGAGCCTGTGCCGGAGTTGGTAACTCTGTCACAGAAATGCCGACTGTCTCAGTTCCCTCTGCATTTGCATTTTCTTCCCTGGCTTGGAAAGTCTGCATTTCCACATGCAGGCTTCCATACTCCAGTTGAAAGATCACGTGGCTGCCTGTCTAGCCCTCCACTGACAGGAATACAAAGCCAGCCATTTTCAAATGATGTGACTGCCCATATGGGTTATGGAACACTGGAGAATCATGGCAGCTTCTCCCATTGTTCAGTGGGTAAACTTGTGTAGCTCTTGTCCTAGATTCCTTAAGGGGACACCAATTTTCTCCAAACTCCTCCCAACCCCAGTGTTTTCCTCAAGGAATGATGTTTGGACAATAAAACACGATAAAGGAATTTCCTTTCCTCCCCATTCCCATTGTTGCCACATGGACAACTGGGATTGAATGACCGAAACAACTTGGAAAACTGCTACAATCTCCACATTGCTGTCTCCCATATGTGATCCATGCTGAGCCACACCGGCAGATACATCTTCTGAGCACATAAGTGATTTTCCATTTTGAAGCCATGTTCAAGAACATGCAATGGCTCCTGTTGCCTTCCAGGTCAAGTCTCCCTTCAGGCAGCTTTGAAGACCTTCAGAATTTGGCTCCATTCCTACTTGCTCACACTCCTGCCCTCCAAGTCACCCTCCTCCTGGATAGAGCCACCTCCTTTCTGCACAGGGCCATTCTCAGCTCTGCCCCACTGCCTACCCTGGCCTGTCTCCATTCCTCCACCAGTGGGAGTGCCTCCGCACACCACCCTTTCCCAACTCCTTTCCTGTCTCTCCAGGGCCAGGTTAAGCCCTGCTCTCTGGGGAGTTCCCTGCTGGTGACACTGGCAGAAAGAGAGGAATCTTTCTGCCTGAGGCAGACAGTCCAAACAAGGATATACTTAATTGTATTTTGTTTGTGGGGGCTCGCTTGGAAATATATCTTAGACTTATTTCTACATTCCCTCTGTAACTAGGGAAAGGCAAAGCCAATAGTAGGCATACATACTTACTGGGCCCTTGACTGTAGAGCCCCTAGCTGTCTTCTTGCCATGAGGCCACAGGGATTTATCTCTAGTTGAATGTCTGCAGCTGGGGAGCCAGGTATTAACATTCTTACTACAAACCCAATTCTCACATTACCTCTTTAGCAAATGCAAATCTTTACTGGTTGAGTCAGAGAGAAGCTTCTATAAATTCATTCGGTGTTAACCAAATTTTAATGTTAGCCTCTGGCGGGTTTTCGCTGCTTTCTCAGATATGTGCAGTCGGTTTCAAATCTGTGTCATATTTGAAATGTGATAAGAAGCTAAAGAGAGTAATTGATGGGGGAGCTTATGGCTATGGAAACGAAGCTTCCTTTGGTCATCCTCAGCTCCTTTATGTCATCTTCTAGCCTGGACCAAGATCACATATTCACATTGCTTGAAAACCTTTTTATGATTTCAAATGGCACCATTTCAGGGCTACTTACATTTAGTGTCTGTTGCAATACTTTTGACTCATTGAGGAGCGACATGGTGGCTGATGTACACAGAAATGGAACTGGGAATTCTTGGTTTAACTCTTAAAACCCTGTTCCTCAGATGCTTACAGAAGATCCAGGCCTTTCTTAGACCCTCAAAAGTCCCTTTTGTCAATTGTTTCAAATATTAGAATTAGCTTCCCTTGAGATTTTTACTCTAAATGTTAATTATACATTAACAGAAGAACTAGAAATAAATAGCATTTATATTTTTGGTTTTCTGTGATTGTTTATGTCTCTGCCTTCAGAATGAAATCATTTCCTTCCTGCCTAATCAGGCTGAATTTAGGTAACAGAATATAGCTGTGGACCTAAGCTAGATTTCAAGAAAGAAAAATAATTTCACAGCTGACTATGCATGTATCTATTGCCATTACTAGTTCATCTTAATCGAATGCTGTCTGTGCACTTCCTGGCAAACCACATATTCATCCTTCAAGACCCAGTTCAAACGTCACTCTGTGAAGCCTTCCCCAGCTCCCCTGGCAGAGTTTAGCATCCCTTCTTTATATTCCAGCAGCTTGTGTTTAATTCTTTGTGAGTTCAAGGAATCAAACACTTTATTGAGCATCCACTTTCCATGACTCAGTGCCCTTGCCATAATATACTTTATGGACTTTATCAATGGACCTGTCTGTCTTCCTTTCCACTCAAATTGCTCATGGCGAGTGCTACATCTTACTCATGTTTGTATATTCTGCACAATGCCCAGCACACAGCAGAGGCTCAGTGGGATGATTTGTATCAAAGGCCAGAGGAGGCTGCTGCTTCCTGAGCAGCCGCTTGAGTAATATCACCAAAGATAGGCAGATTGATTCATGTAGGCTGAGCTTTTGAAGTGGAAGTGTTTGTCTGGGATTCTAACCACAGGAAATGGAGAGAATGGAATGGATGAGGAAATGGGTTGCTGGCCAGAGAGTTTGAGCCATCAACAGGAACCACCTAAATAGCTCCTGAATGTGCTTCTATTACCTCTCTATTATCACTGTCCCCAACTTTTTCAGATATTCCTTGTTTCTTGCCTGAATTTACTAACAACCTCAAATTGGTCTCCCTAGGTTCCTTATAGTATTCTTTTCCACCGTAGTCTCCTCTTATCCATCTTCGACATGACCTCCAGCCTAAGCTTTCTAAAAACAAATCCAGTATTTCTTTGCTTAAAATCCTTTCAGTGCTTAAAATCCTTTCAGTGATCACACACACGCTTGCACACACACACACACACACACACCCCCAAATGCACATACACATTGCCTTCACTCTGAAATCCAGAGTCCTTGTTGTAATGTTCAAGGTCCATGCATGACTCAGCCCTTCCTTTTCATCACTGTTATCCCTCCACACACACCCTGCTCTCCAGTTATGTTAAACTACTGGAAGCTCCCTGAATGGTCCAAACCATGAGACCTTTGTGCCTTGGTATATGATGCTCCTTGCTGTTACAAAACCCTTCGTATCTTTTGTCTTACTCAATTTGCTTACCTCTGCCTCAACTTCAGGTTCTTGCTAAAGTGCCACCTCAATCTGAGATGGTTTCCTGAACCACTCTCCACTCCCTACTGGGGTGAGGTACCCATGCACCTCTCCCATACCGTCCTATGCATTCCCTGTCTTGGAAACTCTCATGTGGTGTGCACTGTCTGACTCCTCCAGGATACTGAGTTTCTTGAGAGTAGGCATTTCTTATTTGCATTGGTCAATGTCTAAGTGAGTACTTCCCTGACCATCCCACTTAAAATAACACACAAGTGTGTGAACACACACACACACACCCCATGTTTCCTATTCTTATTCTCTACTTTATAGTTCTCTCCATAGCACTCATCACTTTCTAATAAACTATATAATTTACTTATTTTGTTTTTCTTCTGTCTCTTCATTTCATGTAAACTGCATGAGGGCAAAAATTTGAAAGCCTGTATTTTTTTTTTTTTGAATTGTCTTGAATTTCCCTGGTCTGATACTGATTTTTCTATTCTACTCAGCCCTAAGTTAAGATTGAGTTGCTAAGAAATAACCACATGTACCTTTCTCAGAGAAACTGCAGGAGTCCTTTTGTTATTGTTCATGCCCACCAATTTCACCATGATCCTGTTTTTCCAGAACTTGACTACTAGAATGCCCAAAAGTTTGCTCTGGTTTCTGTTGTCAGAATTTCTGCTACCTGTTCTCAGACTGACTTCTTCTCCTAACCCTATAAAATACTCCCATGGTTTAGTCATTTCAAAGTAGCTGCTTTAAGACTGTCTTCCCTGATGCCCACCAGGTTGGTTAATGGAAACTTTTGTTCCTCCTTGCTATAGTTTGAATGTGTCCTCCAAATTTCATGTGTTGGAAACTCGAATGCTCTTGTAACAGTATTAAGAGATGATTAGAGGCTGAGTGTGGTGGCTCACGCCTGTAATCCCAGCACTTTGGGAGGCCGAGGTGGGCGGATCATCAGGTCAGGAATTCGAGACCAGCTTGGCCAACATGGTGGAACACTGTCTCTACTAAAAATACAAAAATTAGCGGGGTGTGGTGGCACACGCCTGTAGTCCCAGCTACTTGGGGAGACTGAGGCGGGAGAATTGCTTGAACCCAGGAGACAGAGGTTGCAGTGAGCCCAGACCGTGCCATTGCACTCCAGCCTGGGTGAGAGTGAGACTCTGTCTCAAAAAAAAAAAAAAAAAGAAATGATTAGGCCATCATGGCTCCACCCTCACCAAAGGATTATTAATGCTGTTATTAGGAGAGTGGGTTAGTTATCTCAGGAGCTGGCTCCTAATAAAAGGCTGAGTTCAGCCCCCATTTTTTCTCTGTTCCTGGAATACATTTTCTCACCATGTGATGCCTTTTGCCATGGGAGAACCCTCACCAGATGTCAGCACCATGCTCTTGGGCTGGTTAGCCTCCAGAACCACAAGCCAAATAAACTTGTATTGTTTGTAAATTACCCAGTCTGCAGTATTGTGTTACAGCAGCAGACAATACAGACACTCCCTTTTTTGCTTGTTTTAATGGTTTTGCCTGTTTTATCCACTGTTATTTTCCCAGAGTCTAGAACAGTGCGTGACATAAAGCAGGTGCCCGTTAGATGTTTGCTGTGGCATTTATCTCCTCAGTATTTAGTATGATACCTGGCACAGAATAGATCCTCAATACATGTTAACTGGACAAATTAATAAAAGATTGAAAGAAATGGGGGTGCAGAATTACATCAAGGAATAAAGTGGGTGAAAATGCCATTCTAGACTCTTCCTTCTTTCTCACATCCCATGTCTAATCAATCTTCAAGTTGTTGGTTCATTTCTTTAAAGCTTTCCTAATATTTTCTTTTCTACTACTTAGTTCAGGTCCCTATCATCTCTAACCTTGACTATTACAATATTCTTCTAGTTTTCATGCCTTTAGTCTTGCTCTCATTCAATCAATTCTCTTCTTAGTGATGTCTCCAAAATGTGTCCGGGAGTATCACTCCCCTGACTGGTGAATCCCATCATCTGAGGGATAATATTTAGATTCCTTTGTGAGAACAACAATGTCCTTCATGACTTGGACCCTTTCCATCCTCACCTTCTACTCCACTTCTACCAGTCCCGCATGTGCTCTGCACTCTTGCCATTCCAAATTATTGCATTTCTTCAAGCATTTCTCTTTCGTGCTTCTGTGCCTCTGTTCTCTTTGCTTGGAATAGTTCTCATCAATTTTGTACACATGATTAACTTTTATGCATCCTCCAAAATTTAGCTTCACTGTCATGTCCTCCTTAGAGTCCCCTTTAATTCCCAACTAGAATTTGTCATTCCTTCTTACACCTCCCAAAGCACCCTTCACCTTATATGTTGTCACCATTTGCTTATGTGTCTGTCTTTTTCCGGGAAATGTGAGTTCATTGAAGGCAGAGACTATGTCTTATGCACCTTTGTGTACCCAGAGCTTAGCCCCATATTTGCCATTCAGTGGGGACATGAAAAATATTTTTTTGCTATGAAGACTTGCACATTAACCTTAACATATGAAAGTCCTACTTTTTGGAAATTAGTTAATTTTTCAGCCTTCATAAAGCACATCTAGTATATTTCACATTCTAATGATGATTATGGATTCTTAGTTGAATCTTCCTCTGTGGGTTTCATGGCAAGGACCAGTACTTTATAAGGATTTTCTTAGGTTCAACCTTACGTTTCTATATTGAGAAGCCCTTTTTTAGGCAGACCTCTCTACCCAGATTTTCCTTCTTCTGTATTATGCAGAGTTTATACAAATTACAAAAATCCAGATTGCTTCCTAGGTTCAACACCACACATTAGTGTTCCTCATGTAGTGCCTGACTCATTCTACACAGTAATATCAATGCCCCAGCAATTCTCCTGAGTTGTCACTGGGACAGAGCTCACCATTAACCTGAAGGAAAAGATGATAATTTGAGTATGGGCATTTTCTAAGTTACAGTAGAGTAGGCTGGGGGTGGTGGCTCATGCCTGTAATCCCAGCACTTTGGGAGGCCAACATGGGTGAATCACCTGAGGTCAGGAGTTCGAGACCAGCCTGGCCAACATGGCAAAACGGCATCTCTACTGAAAATACAAAAACTAGCTGGGCATGGCGGCTTGCACCTGTAATCCCAGCTACACAGGAGCCTGAGGCACGAGAATTGATTGAACCTGGGAGGCAGAGGTTGCAGTGAGCCGAGATCGTGCCACCGCACTCCAGCCTGGGCACGAATGAGTGAGACTCCATCTAAAAAAAAAAAAATTACATGAGAGTAGGTTTAGGGAATTTTTTAAGCCTCTCAATCTTTCCTCATAAGCTTATATTAGAATGAAGAGTATCTCTTTCCATTAATTCTAAAGTTTATGACATCAATTATACTTTTAGCTACCCCTGCAACTGTTACCACTTCTTCCTGCTTAAAAAGTAAAATGGAAAATAAAGTAATGAAATATACAATTAGCTTAAAGATAATTTACCAAAAGGGAATTGATAACATGCGGCAAATGAGGTAGAATTAGATTGAGTGTTATTCCAAGAGCTATATTGAATGCAGAGGCAAGAAGAAAGACAAAATTATATTCAGGAAGGAAGCAGCTCAAATGCAGAAGATCCAGGATGGGGCATTAGGGCGAAAGGGCAAGATGAGGGCACTGATGGGCAGTGAGGATGGTGACTTGAAGCATCAAGCAAACAAAGCACAGAGTGGAGCAGGTGAAACTGGGCAGTTCAGGATATTAAGTCATGAATACGCCTTGTTCCAGGTTGCCAGCTATACACATTTCTTAAAGGCACCGCACTCCATTTATCACCATCTACATACTTAGAGTAACATTCTAGTCAGAGCAAGGTCAAGGTTTCCTTAGGTTTCCTTGGCAGAACTTTGTGAACTTTTGTGGGTGTGCTAGAGATGGGCCACACGCTTTTCTGCCGCAGACCTCCACGCCACAGCTGAGGTACGGGCAGATCTCTGTAAACCTGGACATTCATGCTGCAGCTGGGCTACCACAGCTCCGCTTCCTGGGCCGTTGCTCGAGTCCCATGGTCCAGGGAGGGTTTCAGCTGTTCCAGGCCTAGCAAGGCAAAATCAAGTACCAAATGGATAGATTTTCAGAGTGGAAAACAAGAAATGGCATCCCTGGGATAAGCCCAGGAGCCAATTCTCCAGGTTTCAGCAGGGCCCGATGGCATAAATGAGAGAGTGGAAATCCCTCAGGCTCTGTACCAGACCTTATGCATCAAGAGTTATCTTGCAAGTATCCTGCAAGTATCATCTGGTCTATGGTAAGCGAGAGTGTGACTCATTAAAGCACTACGCAGATTTAATATACATGAAGTCAAAGCTGTCGAATCCTCTGTGCACCTGAAATGTTAGGGCTGAGGCCCATTACAGAGAGAACTTAAGAACAGCTTTACTGGTGGGAGACTCATGCTTGAGGTATGCAATGGAGTGTCCTCAAGTAGAGTGTCAAAGACTGAAGTCCTTGACATCTAATTCTTCATCTAGGCTCACCCTGGCCCTCCACAAAATTAATATCTTTGAGTAACATATTCTAATCAGGCTTTAAATAACTTCAGTTAGTTACAAGTGTGGCAAGCTCATCATGCCAAATCTTTGTTAGAATTTTCCCTTCCTGAGTCCCCTACCTTTCCACTTCTAACTCCTTTAGTTTGGTTCTTATGAGATTATTTCTTCTTGGGTTCCTGAGATGAAAAGCAATAGAAGAGGGCAGGTTTATCTAGAAACAGAATAGGTTAGCACTGAGAAAAGTGGCTGAGGTCAACGAATATTTAAAAGAAGCCAAAAAGTAATTGATGAGGACTCTTGCTTTTGAAACCTCATTTTCCAATCCAAAGCACAAAACCTACAAACTGAGGTGAAAATTCCCTTTGCCCCATCTTCTTTGACATTGGCAGTCATTGAGAAAGGACTGTGGAGGATAGTTAGGCTAAGGGTAAGGCTAAGTATGTGTTGGTTCTTCGTCTTCCCAGAAGAAATTGCCTCAGGGTTCCCTGGCCTTGGGAATCCTCTCTGCAGAAGCAGATTGAAGCTAAAGCCATTCAAATTATCAAGGCGAACTTCCTAGTCACATTCTGATCACAGATGAGTGGATTCATGAATAGGACTGTTCCAAAGGCAAAATGTGCATCTGGAGAAGTTTGGGCTCCCTTTTCAGTATCTTAATCCCTACCAAACTCTCCCTGGGCCGAAGTCTCATGCCACCCTGGCCCTGAAGTCCTGTTCTTCTGCCCCCTCTCATGGATCTTCCCTGTCCTGCAGGTACATTCTTGGCCTGCACGCCCTGGGTTTTCCAAGGGGAGGAGCTAGCTAACTCACCAAATTATCTTCACCTGCACTAATAAATAGAGGAAGCTAATGGAACTCCTGTAAGATCTCTTTGGAGATTATTCTGCTTTCTAACAGCGACCTTCCAGAAGCAATGCCTTAGAAATGTACTGGAGAAGTATTCCCAGTGATGTAAAAGGGATAGCAGAACCCTAATAGATGTGAAGGGATAGATACCTTTAGGTAGGGAAGTCCTTGCAGGATTTCTCAGAGGTAAGTATCTGATGTCCTGCTTACATATGGAAAACCTGTAGCAGTGAAGAATTCTGCATCATTTGTTTAATTTTTCACAGAGTCATTTAAGGAACATTAATGAGAGGCCTATGATGTGAGGCCTTGTGCTAGGTGCTAGAAATATAAAGTAAATAACAGGCTGGGCACAGTGGCTCATGCCTATTATCCCAGCACTTTGGAAGGCCAAGGTGGGCAGATCACTTGAGCCCAGGAGTTTGAAACTACCCTGGGCCACGTGGTGAAACTCGATCTCTACAAAAAATACAAAAATTATCCAGACATGGTGACCTGTGCCTGTAGTCCCAGCTACTCAGGAGGCTGAGGTGGGAGGATCGCTTGAGCCTGGGAGGCGGAGGTTGCAGTGAGCCGAGATCACACCACTGAGCAACACAGTGAGGCCCTGTCTCAAAAAAACAAAAAGATAAAGATAAACGACATAGATATGTTGCTGCCCTCATGGAACTTCCATTCTAATGAGGAGGCAAACCAAAAATAGATGTGAACAGACAAGCAAAATCTGTAAAGCAGGTTGGAATTGTATTAAAGACAGTGTCAGGAAAGCCTTCTGTAAGGTGCAAACATTTAAGCTAAGATTCAAAAATGAAAGCAGTCAGCCACGCAGAGAGATGGGGAACAGTGTTCCAGGCAGAGGGAACAGCCTGCGCCAAAGTGCTGGAAGAGTTTAGCACGTGCAAGGAAGGGAAAGAAGACCAATGAGGCTAGAGCTTGCTGACAATGGGAGAGGGACACAAAATAAGGTTAAAGAGAGAGGTAGGGTCGATAATAAATAATGGCCTTGGAGTTTATTCAAAATGAAATGAAAAATCCTCCCAGGCATGAAGTCGGGGATTACACTCCAGCATGCATTTAGGAAGTATTTGCTACTCTGGAAAATGGGCTGTAGGTGGACAAGAGTGGCCATAAAGAGACAAAAGCTGATATAACAGACCAGGCAAGACATGATCGTGACCCAAACTTAGGTGGAAGAGTGGATAGAGGTGAGACGTGTTTTTACAGATGGAATCAACAGGACTTGCTAACGCACTGGATATATTGGTTAAGGGCAGGGGAAGAATCAAAGAGGACCAAAGGGAAGGAGGACTTCATAGCCCATTCACTATCGCCCTCCCAGGGTTGTGACCCCTGATGCCTTCTTGAGCTTCTCAGAACTCCCAGGCCTTGAGAGAAAGATATTGCTTGGATCCATTAAAGGCATCCCTCTCCATGAGTAAAATCATCTATGGGACCCATTTAAAGTTTTCCACTTGAATTAGAAATTATTTCTGAGAAGGCACAAAGAAATCAAAAAGACTTCGTGCATTGAACTGCACTGACGTTGGCATGAGAAATGATGACTTGCTTTGAGATAGTGAAAGATTCTCGCTGAAGTGCCCAGAGCAGTTATCAAAAGGTTTAAGAAAGATGCCAGGAAGTCCAGTGCAATATGAGTGACTAAGTGAGAATTCTGATTGTAAAGCTGGCATGATTTATTTTTCTGCACTAATTCAATGTAAAAGCCTCCAAGTGATCTCTTCCAAACACAAACAAACTCCTATGACAGTAAGCCTGCAGTGAGTAGTACTTTGGTACCTCATGGTTTTCTGTCTTGAATGCTACCTATTCCTATAGATGGCCTTGGGAAATATTCACAAATAAGCTGGATTCTCTTCTCTTTTCTTTCTTTTCTTTTCTTTCTTTTCTTTTTTCTTTTTTTTTTTTTTTTTTTTGAGATGGTTTCTCACTCTGTTACCTAGGCTGGAGTGCAGTGGCACACTCTCGGCTCACTGCAACCTCCGCCCTCCTGGGTTCAAGTGATTCTCCTGCCTCAGCCTCCCAAGTAGCTGGGACTGCAGGTGCCTGCCACCATGCCTGGCTAATATTTTTGTATTTTCAGTAGAGACAGGATTTCACTATGTTGGCCAGGCTGGTCTCGAACTCTTGACCTTTGATCCACCCATCTCGGCCTCCCAAAGTGCTGAGATTACAGGAGTGAGCCACTGTGTCTGGCCATGGATTCTCTTTCCTAATAACTAGCATAATCACTATCAGTAGAACATCTGGTACAAACAGGATGAACTAGGGCTCTGGGGGCCCACCTGTACACTTCAGAGAGCCCAGGAGCCCTGGCCTCCTTTCCACACGGGAGATCTGGGATGCCTGACTGCTGGAGTACAGGTGTTCATGTGTCCGTGATGGTGACTCCCCAAATTTCCCCCAGTTCTCAACTCATATGCCCAACTCGAGGCTAGGAAACAGCAAGATGGTGAAATACTGTCCTCCTGCCTTCCCACCCAGGACCTTCTTGGCCTTCCTGTCTCAGGGAACAGGTCACAGGTCAACATGGGGAATTCTACCCCATTGGGCAGATGGATCTTCCAAAATGATGCTGGTTATTTTGGTGGCTGTGGCTTTGGTTGTGCCTGTGTGTGTGTGTTTTCCGTGACCACCCAGTCTCCTGGTGCATCACACCTTGTCCTCAGATCCCCTGTTCCCCTCCACAATCACAGAAACATTCCCAGGGACTCTGAGGAGAGATACTGCTGCATCTAGAGGACATATTTTTTAGCAATAAAATTGAGTGTCAAGTGTTTTGTTGAAAGTAATGAAAGCAATCACAGAAATATTTTTTCCCATTGCTTCCAAAGCAATGCTGTTAAAGTTTAGTGAATAAAAAATGGAAATAAACTTATTTGGCAACCATTTTCAATGTTGTACCTTTTCTTTCATAGCTGTTAAATAAAATCTATTTATATACTATAGTTAGGATTTTCCCACGATAAGTTAATTACTTTGGGTGTGGGCTTCTTGTGAATTCTATTGCTATGCTTTAAACTGAACAGAGGCTGGTCAAGAGATGAAAGGATGAGTTTAGAAAAGTTGTCACATGTCTTCTTATTCCCAGGGTTGAAAAAATAGCTGAAATAGAAAATTATATACTAATTCTCAGATCAAGAAACGCTGTGTAATTTACCAACATTACTATGTTAATGGTAATCACGTTCCCATTAGGACGTAGTGGGGTACAAAGGGATCTAAGGCATGGTCTATGCTGTCAAGGAGTTTACAATCCTCTTCCTAATACTGCAATCAGTGTGGCTCCTGCCTGCCTTGGGGCCTTTGGCCACACCATTCTGTTTTACCTTCCATAGCTTTCCCAGCCCTCTGATTTGCCAGACTCCAATCTATCATTGATTCTCAGCTTACATACCACTTTACCAGAACCTGGGAGCAGACGGGACATGTCCTGTCTCTCTAAGGCTGAATCCCTCATTAGACTTTCTTCTAGAGTCCTGTGCACTCCTTCACTGAATCTATAAAAATTGTTATCATACAGATATTTATGAGATGGGAGGCGCGTAGGGAGGAGAGCTGATGTTACGTAATGATAATCTCCTCAACCAGGCTGCAAATTCCACAAGGGCAAATGATTTTGTTTACCACTCTACCTTCAGCCCTGACACAGTGCCTGGTACATAGGGGTCTCCATAAATATTTGTGGAGTGAGTAACTTAATTAGTGATATAAACAACAATTGCCTAAAAGCGCGTCAAAGTGGCATAGCTGAGGGCCAGATGATAGCTGCCCTGTGAAATGAAAGGAGGGAAAACCTAGCCTGGAGTGAAAATTGTTACAATTAGCATCTTGAGGAAAGGGCTGAGATGAAAATGAACCTAGAAGGAAGAATAGGATGTGTTCCAGAGAACACAAGAAGGATAGCACTGGCTGAAGGAATAGAATAGTGGGCACAGCAAACTTGGGTACATCAGAACACTGATGTAGTTGAATGGGGATATCTACAGGGAAGTAGGGGAATTAATATTTATATTGATATTAATCCCACTACTTTTATTTATAATATTAATATATTGCCATTACTTTTAATGGCAAAAACTGCAATTACTTTGGCACCAACCTAATAAATAGGTCAAATTTAGACAAGGGAGCTTAACTTTTAGCTTTAGGTCCATTAAAGGCCTTTGAACAAAGTGATTATGTATACAAACCTGATATTTTGGCATCCAAACTACAAAATAGATAAAATAAAGTGTTTCATTCCTGTTATATAAAGATT
>NW_022096171.1:0-22459 GCF_006542625.1 Nomascus leucogenys
GTTTCACTGGGCCTAGATAACTGAAGCATGCCCCTAGCAGAGCCTCAAAATATATAAAACAGAACCTGACAAAATTGCGAGCCAAATAGCAATTAAATAATAATGATTGTTCTACTCATTTTCATAGAGGAAGAGAACAATCTAGCCAAAATGACCATGAGACTAGACAACCAAAATAATACTATAAACCAACTGGCATTAACAGACATCTACAGAACGTTTGACCCAACAACAGCAGAATATTCTTTTCAAGGGCGTATGAAGCATTCTCCAGAATAGAGCATATGCCATGCCACAGAACTACTTTCAGTTTATTTAAAATGAGTGAAGTTATACAAATAAATTATCTGAGCTCAATGCAAGAAAATTAGAATTTGAGAAATAGAGTACGTGGAAGTTAAAAAAGTTTCTAAAAACCCAAAAGAGTTAAAGAAATCACTAGGGAAATTTAAAAATAATATGAATGAAAATGGAGATAAAATACATCAAAATGTATGAAATGCAACTAAAGAATTGCAAAGAGGGAAATTTAGAGTAGTAAATAACTATACTTAAAAAGAAAAAATTTTACATAAATAGCCTCACCTTCCACCTTACTATGCTGGAAAAAGTACAAGCTAAACTTAAGGTAAGCAGGATAACAAATATTCTAGTGAGAATAATCAAGAATAGAATAGAAAAAATAAGGAACGTAAGCAAATTCAAAAAAAAATTTTAAACCTTCTACAAAATTAAGAATCTTTTGCTAGACTGATCAAGAAATAAAGTCTCAAATTACTAAAATGAGGGGAAACAAGGTAGAGAATATTACTATGGACCTTACAGATATTTAAGAAAAAGATTGTAAGAGAATTTTATAAGCATCTGGGTGTCAACAAACTGGATGACTATAAAAACACAAATTACCTTAGACCACAGGCACGTACGATTACACCCAGCTAATTTTTAATTTTGTTGTTGTTGTTTTGTAGAGAAAGAGTCTCGGTATGTTGCCCAGGCTGTGATTTGTCTGTTCTTTAGAGTTTCACAGAATCTAGGTTTTGCTGATCCCATCATAATGCAGTTTGACATGCCTGTTTTCTGTATTTTCTATACATTTATACTTAGAGGTGGAAGCATATTCGCAATCATATTCAAGTTGAGTTTTATTTTCAAGAATACTTCGTAAGTTTTCTGAGCATAAACTCACTCATCTGTAAAAGAGGCCTAATGATAGAACCTACCTCACAGAGTCATTGAGAGGGTTAAACCCAACAATCCGGAGGACGCGGAGGGCGCAAAGCGAGCAGGTGGATCCGTAAAGAACTCAGCCAACCCGCAGAGGGAGGGGAGGGGCTGAGCTGTGAGGAGAGCGGGGCCCAAGAACCATGTCTAAGCGGGAGTCCTTTAACCCGGAAAGTTACGAATTGGACAAAAGCTTCCGGCTAACCAGATTCACTGAACTGAAGGGCACAGGCTGCAGAGTGCCCCAAGATGTCCTGCAAAAATTGCTGGAATCTTTACATGAGAACCACTTCCAAGAAGGATGAGCAGTTTCTGGGAGCCGTACGCCAAGGCTGGGCATTGGGAATGGATACTTGCTCATTCCTTGAGGCACAGTGGGCTTTCCTTGGTTCAAACCACAGATTACATTTACCCGATCGTAGACGACCCTTACACGATGGCCAGGATAGCATGTGCCAATGTCCTCAGTGACCTCTATGCAATGGGGGTCACGGAATGTGACAATATGCTGATGCTCCTTGGAGTCAGTAATAAAATGACCGACAGGGGAAAGGGATAAAGTGATGGCCTCTGATTTATCCAAGGTTTCAAAGACGCAGCTGAGAGAGCAGGAACGTCTGTAACGGGCGGCAAACAGTACTAAACCCCTGGATTGTCCTGGGAGGAGTCGCTACCACTGTCTGCCAGCCCAGTGAATTTATCATGCCAGACAATGCAGTGCCAGGGGACGTGCTGGTGTTGACAAAACCCTGGGGACACAGGTGGCAGTGGCTGTGCACCAGTGGCTGGATATTCCTGAGAAATGGAATAAGATTAAACTAGTGGTCACCCAAGAAGATGTAGAGCTGGCCTACCAGGAGGCGATGATGAACATGGCAGGCTCAACAGGACAGCTGCAGGACTCATGCACACGTTCAATGCCCACGCCGCCACTGACATCACGGGCTTCGGGATTTTGGGCCATGCGCAGAACCTGGCCAAGCAGCAGAGGAACGAGGTGTCGTTTGTAATTCACAACCTCCTGGTGCTGGCCAAGATGGCTGCGGTGAGCAAGGCCTGCGGAAACATGTTCGGCCTCATGCACGGGACCTGCCCGGAGACTTCAGGCGGCCTTCTGATCTGTTTACCACGTGAGCAAGCAGCTCGGTTCTGTGCAGAGATAAAGTCCCCCAAATATGGTGAAGGCCACCAAGCATGGATTATTGGGATTGTAGAGAAGGGCAATCGCACAGCGAGAATCATAGACAAACCCCGGATCATCGAGGTCGCACCACAAGTGGCTACTCAAAACGTGAATCCCACACCCGGGGCCACCTCCTAATCTAGACAGAAATAGCTGTTTGGTTTTGTTTTTTAAATAGATCTATTTCCCTTACCACTTCAATTAAAGACTATAAACAACAAAATCTCATTGTGTCTACACATCGGGGTGACCTTAGGTCGGTTTTGTAAGTGGATACAATTAATAAAATAAAATCCATTGCCTTCTTTTCCTGTTACATTAACTGAAGATGCACCTAATCTTGAGGCAGCTTCTGAGTTGAGAATTAGATTGTTATCCAATACTGTTGATTTCATTTTGAATCTTTAGACACTTAGCTCTTGCCGCATATGTTCTTTTTAAAGGTGGTCTCACATAGCACAGACATTACCAGTAGTCGTGTCAAATAGCAGTTGGTGTCTTCATTTTATGTATATTTATCATAGAAGTCCGATGTTTTTTTTAAGCGTCTTGAATAGTTTTCTGGAAAGACAGAATTGGTAAGTGGCACATGACGGTATCCAGTCCTAAGAGGGTTGCATGATTCCTTTGAGTGTTTGATTTGAAAAGCCTAGTCTTGTCTCTCAAGAGCATCTCGGACCCAGAACATTCTCCAGTAGTGCATTCAGTTTAACACAGCAAGTGCTTCACTGCATGGAAAACACTCTGAAGACAAAAAAGAAATCTTATTTCTTTTTTGTAGCCTTCCTGATATTTACAGTAATACCATTAACTGTTTTATCGATAGCAAAAAAGGATACTTTTTGCAATTGTAATTAGATGTTCTATAGTGCTACAAGGAATTGCCTTCCGAATGGAGGTTCATGTATAATACTCATTTACAATTCAATATATAATTACGCAAATAATTTTTAAATATAATCAATAATAAAGACTGTTCTGTGGATGGTAGTGTTTAATACATTTTATATTTTGTATAGTGATTTCAGGCCTTTTGTTAAAATCAGCAGCTATTTAGCCTAATTCTTAGCATTATTTTGTCCTTTGCGCCAGTACTTTTTTGTGCACGCTTTTTGTGATCTGTGTTAAAAACCTGCATTGCCAACATTGCAGCTCGAACTTAAACTTGTTATTCAAATAAATATTTAATTTTTTAAATTGCTCTTGTATAATCAGATGCCCATTTTAGTATTATTTTAGAAGCGTTGGGAGGGTTTTGCCTAAAGTGCAATTTATCGGGAAAAACTAGATTTTAGTTTTATAAAACTTTTTAAGTCTTTCATGGGACCTATATTTTCTTGAATTAAATTTTGTAGTTCTAGAATAATAGGCAATCTAAAAAGGTGTTCTCTGTGTTTCGTAAAGTGGAGGCTTCCTTATATTTTAACCTACTAAGCAATGAGGAGGGATTCCTGTCATTAAGCACAAGGGCACTGGATCCTCAAGTGCCCATCTTCATGAGAGAAAAAGCCACTTTTCTGGTGCTTCCTGCTCTGGTGCTCACAGGCACCAAAGCCACACATGTAAACTGACTTCTTGCCAAAGGAAATGACCCCTGGGAAGATCAAGCTCCTGGAAGAGGCTTGAACTCAGACGCGCCCTCCTCCAGGAACCAGCGGGCAGGGCAGCCTTCATGCATGCACCTCCAGCCTTCATGCATGGACCTCCAGCCATAAGCATGGTGTGGCAGTATGGAAGAGCCTGCTACGGAACTGAAATTGATTGGACATTTTATAGGAATTGATACAGATGTTGGTCCTCAAAAGCTACAAACCAGTGGTCTGCAAAATAAAGTGTGTTGGAAACCTCTGAGTAAGATTAAAAAAAAACAACCCAACATCCTATAAAGTGCATAGCAAACGCTTTCCACATAGACATTAATGGCACATGTGTACATATGTAACAAACCTGCACGCTGTGCACATGTACCCTGAGGAGGGAGGATTGCTTGAGCCCAGAAGTTCAAGGCTGCAATGAACGATGATTGTGCCACTGCACTCCAGCCTGGGTGATGGAGTGATATCCAAAAAATAAAAAATAAAAAATAAATAAAAAAAAGACAAACCAGTTCTTTTGACAGATGTATTTTCAGAGAAAATAAAATTAAAAGCAGAACCCATAGACTAAAAGAGGCTTAAGAAAATATATCAGTCATAATATATGGATCTTATTTTGATCATGATTCAAAGAAATGAATGATGTTCATGATAGAATTTAGCAACCATTTGCATGCTTATTGGATGTTGGATGATATTAAAGAATTATTGTTAATTTTTCAGATGTTCTCTTTTTAAGTGTGATAATTGTGGTTATATTTCTTTAAAAATCCTCACAAAAGTGATGTGCATGATGTAATGCATATGTTAATTAGTTTGATTTAGTCATTCCACAATGTATACATATTTCAAAATATATTGTACAAAATAAATATATACAATTTGCATTTTCAATTTAAATACGTAAATTTTTATCTCTTAGAAAATCATACTGAAATACTTGCAGATGAAATAACATTATGTTTGTGATTTGATTCAAATCAGTAGGAAAGGAGGACATTGGGTGGGAGTATTGATGATACAAGATTAGCCATGTGTTGTTAATTGTTGAAACTGAGTGATGGATATGTGGGGGATTCTAATACTATTATCTCCACTTTTGTGGATTTAAAATCCTCTATAATAAAAATTTTAAATAACATCATCAAATAAAAAAAAAAACACAAATTACCCAAAACTTAGTCAAACAACATTAGAATAGACCTCAAGTAAAGGTAGTAATTTTAAAGTTATCCTAAAGAAAATTCCAGGCTCAAATGGCTTCACTGGTGAATTCTACCAAACATTGAGAGTAGAATTATTGTCAGTCTTTCATAAACTCTTTCCAAAAATCGAAGAGGGACCACATTACAACTCATTTTATAAGGTCAATTCCCCAATATCAAAGCCAGACATAGTTACAGATAAAAAACTACAGACTAGTATTTCTTAAAAATATGAACATAAAAATGCTCTAAACAAATCAAGAAATTCAGATCCAACAACATATAAAGCATTATATACTGTGTCCAAGTGCTATTTATCTTAGGAATGCAAGATACGCTTAGCATCTGAAAATCTAACACTACACCGTATCAATAGAAAAGTCACCTGATTGTCTCAACAGATACAGAAAATGACAAATTCAACATTCTTTCACGATAAAAACACTTAATGAACGAAAAATAGAAGGGAATTTTTCAACCTGATAAAAGTCACCTGCAAAAAACCTACAGTTAACATTATATTTAATGAAATATTGAATATTGTCTGCCTAAAATCAGCAGTAAGACAAATTCTATTCCACAGTATACCGGAGGTTTTAGCTAGGGCAGTGATGCAGGAAAATTAAAGGCATAAAGATAGGTAAAGAAGATAAAAATATAACTATTTACAGATCACATGATCTAGTACACAGAACATCTTAGATATCCATTAAAAACTATTAGAATTTAAGAACAAGTCCAGCAAGGTTACAGAGAAGATGAATATGCAAAAATCAATTTTTTTGGGGGGGGGCTGTGGGGTTGGGGATACATCATCCCTGTTGCCCAGTCTGAAATGCAGCAGTGCAATCTCAGCCCACTGTGTCATGGACCTCCTGGGCTCAAGCAATCCTCCCACCTCAGCCTCTGTGTAGTTGGGACCATGGGCTCACACCACATGCCCAGCTAATCTTGTTTATTTATTTATTTATTTATTTTTTTTTTTTAGAGACGGAGTCTCGCTCTGTCACCCAGGCTGGAGTGCAGTGGGCAATCTTGGCTCACTGCAAGCTCTGCCTCCCGGGTTCAGCCATTCTCCTGGCTCAGCCTCCTGAGTAGTGGGACTACAGGTGCCCGCCACACGCCCAGCTAATTTTTTTGTATTTTTAGTAGAGACAGGGTTTCACCGTGTTACCCAGGATGGTCTCAATCTCCTGACCTCGTGACCTGCCTGTCTGGCCTCCAAAGTGCTGGGATTAGAGGCATGAGCCACCACGCCTGGTCACTAATCTTATTTTTATAGGGATGAGGTCTCACCGTGTTGCACAGCCTGGTCTCCAAACTCCTGAGCTCAAGGGATCCTCCGCCATGGCCTCTCAAAGTGCTGGATTACAGGTGTGAGCCCACCAACACCAGCCACAAAAAGCAAATTGTATTTATCCCACAGTAGTAAATAATCTGAAACATGAAATTTAAAAAGAAACAGATCCCTTTACCATAGCATCTAAAAACTCTCCAAAATAATTAGGAATAAATTTAACAAATAAATACAAAATATAATATTCCAGAAACTATAAATGTTGAAAGAAATTGAAGACCTGAATAAATGGAAAAATATTTCATGTACATGGATCAGAAGACTTAATATAGATAGATGGCAATACTCCCCAAATTGATGAGCAATTTAACATGATTCCTATTAAATCTTGCTGGCTTATTTGCATACCATCAACAGGCTGATCCTAAAATTCATATGGATATTCAAAGGACTTAGAATAGTCAAAACAATCTTTAAAAGGAAAAAAAATGAATATTCATACCTACCTGATTCAGCACTTTCTAGGAAACCCATTGATCATGATTCCATTATGCTTGAATTAGCAATTGATAAATGAAATAAAATTCACGTTCCAAGATAAACCACTGACATTACAGTCATTTTATTTTGACAAGATGCCAAAACAATAAAGAAAAAAATAGTTTTTCAACAAATGGTGCTGAGACAACTGAGTATCCAAAGAGGGTACCCCTTTCCTTACACTTGCACAAAAATTAATAATCATAGACCCAATGTAAGAAGTGAAGCTCAACTCTTGAAGAAATGTAGGAGTAATCTTTGTAACCTGGCATTAAGCAAAGTCTTCTTAGATATGACATCAAAGCACAGAAAAGAATTACTGGAATTCATCAAAATTTTAAACTTTGTATTTCAGAAAACATTAGAAAGAAAGGATGATCTACAGATAGGAAAAGTTTGCAAATTATATACAATATAGTAATTTGCATCCGGAATACTAAAGATCTTTTGAACTCAACAATAAAAAGACAACTTACCAAGTATGGGACAATAATCAATAGAGGCTGCCCCAAAGAAGATACACAAATGGCCAAGAAGCCCGTATAAAATGCTCAGCATCCTTACCATCAGGGAATGCAAATCAAACCGTTCTGAGATACCAGTTCATGTCCACTAAAGTAGGTACAATCAAAAGACAGTTAAAGTGTTGGTAGGAGGTGTATGGTGTTTCACTTCCCCATGGCTGGTGAGAATATAGAATGGTGTGTTATTTTGTAAAACACTCCAGAAGTTCCACATAACATTGCCATATAAACCAGCAAATCCACACCTAGTCTGTATTTAAGAAAAATAAATGTGTACATGTAAAAATGTGTATGCAAATGGTTATGCAGAGTTATTCATAATTGCAAAAAGTGGAAACAATACAATGTCAATCAACCGATGAAAAAAACATGGTCTATATCCATCGTATTAAATAGGATCCGGAAATACAAAAGAAGTGAACTGCCGATTTATTCCACAACTTGACAAACCTTGAAAACCTACTAAATGAAAGAGCTAGTCACAAAACACATTTTGTACGATTGCACTTACTTTAAATGTCCAGAATAGGCCAATCCCTAGAGATGAAAATAAATAGTATTTGCTTTGGGCCGTGGGGAAGGGGCTGAGGGAAAATAGTGAGTGGGTACTAATGGATATTGGGTTTCTTTTTGTGGTGATGAATGCATAACCCAGGAATATATTAAAAAGCACTGAAGAGTACACTTCAGGTGAATATTGTGGTATGTGAATCATTTCAATATAGCTCTGATTAAAAGAAAAAAGCAGCTCAGGACTGGAGAAGAGCGCAATATAGGATATCGAAATTCCATTTCGCTATAATTCTCATTTCCTGTTATATCACATGACACCTATATTAATTCAGTTTGAGAATGGGGAAAAAAAAAGAAGGAAGGTGGTAAGAAGACTGAAAGAAACAGGTTTCTCAGTTTTCTAAAAGAATGAGATGAGCTCAGTACCTTGAGTGGAAGGCTTATCCCTCCAGTGAATCTACTTCCCTCTACTTCACTTACGGACTATAATTTAGCCTTCCAAGACCAAACCAGTTGGATTTCACTGCCTCTTGACATTCCCACAATAACATCTTCCTGCACTGATTATATGAAGCACCAGGCGGTATTATACATGCATGCAATGGGACAGATGTTCCTTTCAACTTACAGTGGGGTTATGTTCTAATAAAAACATGTAAGTGAAAATAAGAGTAATGAAAATGCATTTAATATACCTAACCTGCAAAACATCATAGCTTAGCCTTCCCTACCTTAAACACACTCAGAACACCTACATTAGCCTACAGTTGGGAAAACCACCTAACTCAAGCTTATTTTATAATAAAGCATTGAGTATCTCATGTCATTTATTCAATTACTGTACTGAAAGTGAAAAAGCAGAATGGTCGTCGTATAGGTACTCAACGGGGGGTTTCTACTGAACGTGTTATCACTTTCACACTATTGTGAAAGTGTAGAGTCCCAAGTTGAACCATGGTAAGTCAGGGGCCATCTGTAGTCAATCCTGTAACATAGCCAATCTCTGTATTTTTGTTTTAATGTATCTACACTGATTGGATCATCAACAATCCCTTGCTTTAAGGGAGTCCTGCTGGGTAGGGTGGGGCTGGGCTGAGAGATCAAGAAACTGATTCTCTTTGAAGTTTTGGGAAAAAGTATCTATAATCCCAATTTACCCTGCTGTGTTAGTTTTATCAGTGTTCCCTTTCACTCTAAGTGTTCTAATTAAGAGTGATTATATAGAGTCACCCTAATAGCATCCTGATCTGCACCAACGTGGGATTGCCAGCACAGGGCTAGAAGTCGATGGCAGAGTGTTTAAGCCATGAGAGGGCCTGGGCCAGTGATGCTTGATTTCCTTACTGTCTTGCTGATAGCATAGAGAGACAAGGAGTTCACATCTCAGTGGCGAGAACATGAGAGAGAGTGGAAGATCAGTTGGACTCACAGCAAATGGGACTGTAAATGAGCAGTCCTACATGGATTGCCCACATTGGTCTGATGGAGGATTTGGCTGGGTTAACAGAATCACCAAAGGCCAGGAGAGGTGTGTAACCATCAGGGTAATAGCTGGGTTCTATGGAATCTGTCACACTTTCTGCAAGGCCTGGATTGCAGGTCATTCTATCTGGATACTGTGGTCAAGAATGCAACAAAGACATTAACAGGCCTGAAGATGCTGAAGGATGAGCCAGCTGCCTCTCCACTGGGGCTCAGCATGAAGCCATATCACCACCAGATGTGCTTCCTCCCACTTATGATGCCACCAGAATGACTTGTTTTTCCTGAACCCAGGAGCTACCTTGGGAAAGGAAGAAAATAGGAAAAAAGAGAAACACAGCAAGGCTGAGGATTTGAGACTCAGTTACCTGAAATGGAATGGTTTTCACTGGGAGAGACTAACAGTTAATTTTCTCATGTAAGGCTCAGAATATTACCCCCAAAGCCTATGTCACTTTATGTCACCCAGAGGAATAGGAGGTCCAAACCAGGAGGATGCCACATATAGAAAGTACACAACATTTGTTTTGAAGTTTGGGTATGTGTCTCATTCATCTTTTTTCCAGTGCCTGTATCCCAGGTGCTAACCCAGACGTGAGGAATGCCCTTGGTGAAGACAGTCCCTGTGCTCGCAAAGTGTGCACATCAGTATGTGTCTACTAAAGATAAATGAGAAAAACATTGTTGGAAAGTTCTATTTCATCATGCCTGAAGGAGACTTGTGTGTTCACCATTCCGACCACATCCCTGCCGTGCCATATTATTTTAAAATACCAAGATGTTTTGTGGTCCTCCCAAAGAGGTGAATTAACAGTGGGGGCATATGAAGAACACACAACTCCACTCTCAGAATGGAAGTGAAGTAGGCAATGCCTGTTTTTCAGCAGGTCACTTAGAAGTCAGACAGAGGATTAAGAAGTTAAAGCCTCAGCAGAGCAAGATTTCCAAATCCCAAGTATTGGAGAGATGAAATGGACTTATTCCTTTTACCATTAGAGGAAGAGGAATGGAAGGAAAGGATGCTGTGTTTGGAGGAGCTCTAGTTTGTAGAAGGTCAATTATTTTCTCACCTCTGAAATGGGGGGTGGTTATGGGTACTTTACTGCCAACCCCCTCCCCCAAATTCCTGCAGTATCTTAGGCCACACATTCTATCCTGTTCACAGGTGATTGTATCTGGAAGTGGCTGACTCACTGCACTAACAAACTCACAGCCATAGGAGAAGGACAAAAAGCCAGTAGAGAAATTACGTGCTTGCAATACCTTGTGGGAGAGAGAAGGACAGATGGGAAAAGACTGAGATATTAAAAATGTGGAATCACATTTGGATTGGCAATATTTTTTATTACCATCCAATGATATCACAAGTCAAACAAGCTATGGAGAGATTAAATATCATGACACCAGCTCTCGAGTGAATGAGAGGATAGTTTTATAAAGACTGAAAATACTGTGAGAGAAAGAATCTTACTCTGTGGTCTTAAGAGCTGTTTTAAGATTGGGCATGATGCTTTCATAATAGTGAGACAGGGATCTCTCCTGGCTATCCTTCCCAGATAACCATGGATCAGTGAAAGAATAAGTATGATGAGAAGAAGATGCAAGGGAGAAAACAAATGAGGAGGGAGAAACAGGAGAAGAGGGAAGAAGGAGAGGGAAGAAAGATGACAGAGGTTGACAAGGACTAGCCATGGAGATGTAGGGGGGAGTTAAAGAAAAAACAAGCAAAACACTCACTTTGATATTGTCTTCAAATGAGTATCATGAAAGGAAATTTAGCCTAAATATTGAACAAATGTTGAAGTTTATTGTTTAGTAGGCAATGGAAAGCTGTGTTTGGAAAAAACATGAACAAAAAAGTTTGGGCAAACAAATGCCAACAGTGTCACAAAGAGTTTAGTTATTCTAAGAGCTTCATAAGCCAGTTCAATTTTTTTAGCCTTGATTTAAATGTTTTTTTTAAAAATATTTCAGAACAAATATAACTCTGACTTGGGATATGTTCTTCATTCCCAGCTTTTTAAAAAATTTAATATCGTGTACAACAAAAATATTTCCAATAATACTATATTTATCAAATTATGAGAATACCACCAACTGAAATCCATAGAAAAATAACAAGCCATTTAAAATTTAAATTCAGCAGCAAAACAACATGGCACATGCGAATATATATGTAACAAACCTGCACATTGTGCACATGTACCCTAAAACCTAAAGTATAATAATTAAAAAAATTAAAAAAATTAAAAAATAAAAAATAAAATTTAAATTCAAAGAACAGGAGAAACATTATTCCAAGATGACTTCAGCGATGAGAGTAAGGTTTATTTTTAATTATATTGAAATTTTACAGTGTGTTTTTACAGCATTGAAATCAGAATTTCCTGAGAACATTTCTTCCTTCCCTTAGCTGTAAGGAATGCTCAGCTGTGGGTGCTTTCTAAACATCACTCAACTGGCCTCAGAAAGGCAACAAAAGTCTGTTTCATGGAAGAAAAATTAAAAGAAGTGATTAGCTTTGATTTCTTTTCACATTTCAACTTAGTCTTGCTCTAGATTCTTCAGAGTAAAAAAAAAAAAAAAAGAAACAAATGTTGACAACTCATTCTGTAAAACAATGTTCAAAGTCTTTAAAAATTTCCTTATGTCTGCACAAAGCTCCCAGGGACACATTCCAGCTAAGAATCTACTTCATATCGTGTTCAATTAAACCAATTCATGCAAGGAAAGGAGTCTCTATACAGATTATTTAATTGATCCATTACTGAATGTGTAATTCCTGCACCTGGATCAATTCAAATGTCCTCATTCCCTGCTCATCCCCTCTATTTTTTCTCTTTTTCCCTCTTAGGACTACCAGCAGACATCCTTCTAAACTGTTAATCTTGGCTGTCTTTGTGCCACCCAAGAGTGGCCAGAGGTGAGAGTTCTGACTTAAGCACAGACAACATTTTTCTTTACTTAGCACATCAAACCTGTTGAAAAATTGTTACGAAACAAAATATTTTCTCCCTTCTTTTTCAAGAGTCAGTGCATTATAACAAATCTTTTCAGTTTTCTGAAATATCTTACCTTTCTTGTCCACGTGAACCAAATCAAGGTGCAAATTAAAACGTGATTAGGGTTGGACAAGCTATTCTCTTTTAAAAAATCCCAGGCCCCAATGGTAAAGCTAACAAATATTTACCTTAGAAAGCATTTCGCATTTACTTTTCTTATTTGGGGAAAGAATTAGTGAAATAATTGGACAAAAGTCATTGAAAAGGAGTTCCAAAAAAACAGAATGATCTAGTGGGTTGAACACTGGTTTTAGGATCCAAACAGCTGGATTCCATTCCCTGAACTAACAAAGTAACACAATGGTTTCCAGGTTTGACTAAGACCCTGTCCTAAGCTGTAGATTTGTGTAGTGATAACCCCATCTCTCATGTGGGTTACTCAACAGGCCCTGTGGCTCTCGTGTCCCTGCTCCTGACCTGTCTTCTGAAATTGATCTGCACTGTTCTGACAAACCGCTTTCTAGAATCAGATATAACTTTTTGACTAAAAAAAGCCTACAGCTCTCTATTTTCTGCATTATAACAGTGCTTGTCAGGCTGAGTGAGCAGAAAAGCAGGCACTGCCTGGGGCAAGGAGGAGAGCTGGCTGACTTCTGAGACTCCTGACCCCACCTTCACCCAAGAAACCCGAGAAAGTGGTGATCTTACGTGTTACTGATTTTTAAAGGCGTATCACAAAACCTTTTAAAAACCATTAATGAAGAGATATTTTGATTCAAATCTTTGCAGGGTAGGCAAGACCTACTTTGATGAGACTCAGGCCAAAATTTCAAACCTTATCTCTTAAGCTCTTGATAATAACAACCTTATTCTAAACCTTCTGAACATGACTATTCGATCTTCTTACACGAATGCATATTACACAGTCTTTCCCCAGCTAAATCCTCCTTTATTTATTCATCCATTCAGCCACAGATGATTTTTCAAGATTCAATTTTGAACCTATTTTTAAAAATGGTCCATATCCTACTAAACTAGATCTCCTCCTCTGGACTTTGTATATATCATAACAAGTGTTTAGCATAATTCAAAGACATTGCTTAGGGAGAGCCTACTCTGGGTTTGCTTCTATGTCTGATCAATTAGCAGTGTCCTGTGTTTTTCATATAATGGATAATCAATAATTATTGTATTGAATTTAGCCCCAACAGCAATTGAATTATCAATTGAGTTAATTATAAACTTGAACACTGCAAGGAATTTTAGACTATTTTGGCTAATAGGAAAGGAATGCTGGAAACAAGCTCATTCCGTTTGACTCCTTCCAGACCTTCAGGAGCTTGATGTAGATGATGGGTATAGTCCTTATCAGAGACTAAAAGGAAAGAAAGCTCAAAAAACAATGCCATACTCTCTAAATGACATTTTAATAGCGAGAGCACATTGTTTCTTACAAAGAAGATCTGTTTGAAGAGTTCGGTGTGGCCTCCCATGGAGCTCTTTGTAGGAGATGGAACAAGGCACTACTTACTTAAAGGCAAATACAGATCAGTGGCAGGGACTGGAAATTACTCCCCAAAGGCCAAGAACTAAGGAAGAGAAAGCTCATGAAGGAAGGCTTGGGGGTCAGGTTTCAGCAAAGACACTATGATTGTCAGAGTCAGTGGGACTTTCTCAATTATAACAATTCTTTTCAGTTTTCTGAAGTATCTTGTTATTTTACCTTTCTTGTCCACAGTAACCAAATCAAGGTGCAAAACGGCTGGTTTCAGCATCTGCCGTAATTTTCAGATTACATAGTATCATCTGGGACTGCAATTGTGTTTATTGGCTACATTTAGAGAGCCAATCAGATCAAACACGTGAGTAGATTTTACCTGGAACCAAACTATTCCTTCTGGAGCCTTCTCTTCTCCAATTAAAGGCAAACCTATTCTTTCAGTTGCTTGTGCCAACACCTTGGAGTGGTCTTGACTCTGTATTCCTGACATCCCTAATGGTAGCTTAGAGGCCAGTGTCTTCCACCTCCTCTGGAACACGCCCCAGGGAACTCCGTCATCACAGGCCCTAATTTCACCACTTCTGCCCTTGTCCCCTCTACATCTCTGCCACAGGAGCCATTGAAGGAGCCCCTGGAATATGCCAGCGACAGCACTCCTCTTGCTACAAGCCTTCCATGGAGGAGAAACCACCCAAAGTCCTTAAAAATGACTCGCAACACCTACTGATCTGGCTTTTTTTATTATTTTTTTTTTTCATGTAGACGGAAGTCTTGCTCTGTCGCCCAGGCTGGAGTGCCAGTGGCGCCGATCTTGGCTCACTGCCATCGCTCCCCACCTCCCCGGAGTTCACTGGCCTCAAAGTTACATATTCCTAGCACTACAGCCTCCCGAAGTAGCTGGGACTACAGGCACCGCCACCAGCGCCCCGGCTAATATTTTTTGTATTTTTAGTAGCGACGAGGTTTCACCATGTTAGCCAGGATCGTCTCCACCTCCTGACCTCGTGATCCGCCCGCCTCGGCCTCCCAAAGTGCTGGGATTACAGGTGGCCTTTGGTTTTCATGACCTCATCTATTCTTCTCCATTCTGATCCTTCACCTGCCTCCTCTGGCCTCTGATATTTTTCAGCCCTGCCAGGTACATTGCCCATCAGGGGCTCCTCCTCTATCCCGAGCCTTCTCCCTCCTCTCCTTCAACCTTTATTTCATGCTACCTTCTACAATGTGGCGTCACCTGACTGCGATGGTTCAAGTGTAACTCCCAGTGCTTCCTCTCTCTTCCCTCTTATTTTTCTCTGTAGAATTATCACCTGACAATTTCTTCACAAAAGTGAAAGTGCTGCTATGTAGACAGGTCGGGGTCATGGTCGGCAGCTCAATGCTTAACTGGAAGGGTAAGTGCATCAAACACGGAATTCCTTACATTAAATGAACTCCGACAAAAATTACATGCCAAAGGATTCAGACTGAATGTAGAACCAAATAATATAAGTACCAAACACTGGTCTAAGAGCCATAAACGGCTTTCCTGTACATTAACCATTTCAATAATGAGATTCCTAAACTGCTATTAGTGCTTTTTGAAACAGGAGAATGGTACAAAGTAGGAGTAAAGACAAAATGAGGAAAGGTAAAATGAACAGAGAAAAACACCGTGAATGACTTAATTGGACCCAGATTATTTAGACAATATTTAAGGATTGTCTAACACATTCCTCCAGGTTATCTGAATGGATGTTGTCTCTGGGCTAACTTCTCTTATTGTTTCTGAGTTATGTAAAACTGAATTATTTTTAAATAACTCAATGTAAATGATTATTTTGTATGAACATGTAAATAAGTATTTTTGGGATTTCCCTCAAGCGACATGTCAATTCTGTGTCTTCTAAATGTATTTGAGCATTACATACTTTTTATGTATGAGGATTCTATGAATTATCTTTTGAACTTGCAAGGTCTTGTTAATTTCCTCATTAATAAATCAGTTAAAATCTTTGACACATTAGTTTTATATTTGTGTGAAATGTTTAATTTTTAAAATTATCCTTCAACAGAACGGAAGCATTATCACATGCCAGGCCTTACTGAATTTAATTCCAACAACATTATTACGGAAAAACAGTCTTAGAAAAATTCTTGTGTTCCCCAAGCTCACAAAATGGTGTCCTACTTAAGAAAATCAAGAACATAAATTTCACAACAAAAGTCAAACAGATTGGTAAAAAGCTGGAAGAGGCAATAGTGACCACTATATCGGAGCTTATTTCTGGAAGACATTGGGTTAGACTGTGTCTAATTTACTATTTTGACAAGGTTCCTATACAGGTAGATCACCCAAGTGCAGCACATAGCTGTCAGCAAGCCTCTCGACAAATCATTCACAAGATGCATGTGCCTAACAAAACATGGCTCAGTGTTTGGGTGGTCACAGGGCTGCACTTATGCTTAAGAATTAGAACCACTGCATGGTGTTTAATAACGAAAGCCCATTTTAGAGAGAGGTACAGGGAGAAAACAACCCAGAACATTACACCTAACTCTGCGGCGACTGGTTGGAAGGAACTGGGAATGCTCACCCCGCTTGCGGAGGGCCAGCGAACGCAGAGGGAACACGACCCATCTTCAAAGAAAGATGCAGCTATCAAGCGGAAGAGAAGTTAGACCCTTCTTCTTTGGCGTCACAAAGGAGAATGAGGAGCAATATATAGATGTTAACAGGAAGCTGGGAGGTGTGTCTAATGACTACGCTACAAGGAAGGTGTTTTCAATGATTAGGGTACAAAAAAAGGTGTTTCCAGGGGGTAGGCTACAAAGAAGGTGTTTCCAATGATTAGGAATATCAGCTCTCTTAACAGGGACTTTATAGAGGATGCAAAACAGTGAATAGGAAGCCTTCTAAGCGATACATATGATCCGCTCTAACTAAGAATCAATTTCTTCCAATTTTTTAACTAGAAATAATTGGAAACTCAGATTTAATGCTTAGCTGGGAAATATGTTTGACACAGCAGAGATCTGTTTTAAAGAATGCTTTAATTCTTCCTTCAATATCGATGTGTCTTGATTTGTCATACTTTTTAAATATTAATTTTACTTTTATTAAAATGTTATTTTTTCTCTTATTTAGAAAATCTCAAAAATTATTTTAAAATTGAATAGTTCTTATACTTTTGCAGAGCCTCAGATATGGGCTCCTCTAATAATTAAAAAAGTAAAGCTCTAATTTTTACTTGACAACTTACAAATAGTAGAGAAAGCATGTATGTACCTGGTTTATTTCGTCCATCACTTGATCTGTAGTAACACTACTTCATTGTAGTCTCTTAATACTTTTATTTTAAAGCTATATGTCATTTATTGACATATATTAAGGTAATAACAGATAAAATGAATAAAATGAGAGGGACCTGGGGAACCTAATTTATGCTTTGTAAAAAATAAAAGGAAATCCCAAAACGCTATTTAGAATTATATTCCAAAGAACAGCTATTTGAAAGTTATTCATCATCACTTTGAAAAGTTAAAATATTTAACAAGATATTCTGCAAACAATAAGAAAAATAATTTTAAACGATTTATTTATAAAATATTAATTGCTTTGTTATTTCAATAAAATATTGAAATGAGCATATTAGCTGTAAACAGCACTTTTACTTTCATAACTGTGGACATTCACTTCCTTTAATATAGAAACTTATTTTAAAATCATTCAATATCATTGATCTTAGATACTTAAAAATTTGGTATATATACCCTTTCTATAAGCGTGACAACATATGATTAAACATAGTTATTCACTTTTAGAAAAATTAAAGTAGAAATGTTTCCTATAATATTTTGATAATTTACACTCCATTCTTTGTAAATCTACAGTAACATTCCTATTTATATTTCTGGTGGTTTAGAAGTTGTTTTTATACTTATTATCTTATCTTAAGATAGAGTCTCATGTTTACTTATCCCTATTGACTTCTTGAACTTATTAATATGTGCATTTTTCTCCTAAGAGGAAAAGTACTTTAACATGTTGCCATCTGCCTTTAATCTTTTGATACTGCCCAGAATTTAAATTCTGGGTTTGCTTGAATAATGAATATTACCAAAGTATTAGGGTTTTCATTAATTCTCTCTTATAGCAATTTTCAGGGATCTGTTTCTCACTTCTTTTTTTTTTTGAGAGAGGATCTTATTCTACTGCAGTCTAGGCTGGATTGTAGTGGCACAATTAAAGCCCTTTGTAGTCTCCACCTCCCAGGCTCAGTTGATCCTCCTGCCTCAGCCTCCCAGGTAGCTGGGACTACAGGTACACACCACCACGCCTAGCTAATTATTTTTTATTTTTTATAGAGATGGTGTTTCATCATGTTGCCCAGGCTGGTCTCAAACTCCTAGGCTCAAGTGATCCACCCGCCTCAGCTTCCCAAAGTGCTGGATGATGGCTGTGAGCCACCGCACCTGCTGTGCTTCTCTTATTTTTATTGCTCTCTCCCAAAATGTTTTCTCACAAAAAATGAGTCTTTGTATGGCAAGCCATTTGAGAGCTATATGAGAGAGTACTTTTATTATACCTTCAAATTTGAATGACAGTTTGTCTAGAAATAATATTCTAGGTTCAAATTTCTTTTCCTTCAATTATTTAAAAATATGGCTCTATGGCCAGGGACGGTGGCTCACCCCTGTAATCCCAGCACTTTGGGAGGCACAGGCAGTTGGATCACGAGGTCAGGAGATTGAGACCATCCTGGCTAACATGGTGAAACCCCGTCTCTACTAAAAATACAAGAAAAAATTAGCTAGGCGTGGTGGCGGGCGCCTGTAGTCCCAGCTACTCCGGAGACTGAGGTAGGAGAATGGCATGAACCCGGGAGGCAGAGCTTGCAGTGAGTTGAGATCACGCCACTGCACTCCAGCCTGGGCAACAGAGCGAGACTCTGTCTCAAAAAAAAAAAAAAAATATATATATATATATATATGGCTGTACTGTTTCGCATTCAGTGTCGCTGTTGGGAAATTGAATGGCAGTCTGGGTCTTGTTCCTTTGCAGGTGAGCTGCTCTTTACTTATGGAAGCTCTTGGAATATTTTCTTTGTATTTGATTATATTAAATTAACTACAGTATGTCTAGGTGTGGGTTTTTCCTTACCCCCTGCCCTGTCTTTTTTATACTATCAGCCTTTTTTTCCCCTCAGAAATCTATCTTCATTAGTTTTAAAATTTTTCTCCTCTCGGATTTTGTCACTCTTTCTGGGATTCCTATCATCCCGATGTTGGCACTTCTTTGTTTTTTTTTTTGTTTTTTTGTCTGTTTGTTTTGTTTTGTGAGACGGAGTCTCACTCTGTTGCTCAGGCTGGAGTGCAGTGGCACAGTCTAGGTTCACTGCAGCCTCTGCCTCCCAGGTTCAGGAGATTCTCCTGCCTCAGCCTCCTGAGTAGCTGGGATTACAAGCGTGAGTCACCACACCTGGCCCTGGATGTTGGCATTTCTATCCTCATTTCCCTTAGCTTTTCTCTTCTATTTTCTATCTCTATCCTTTCCTTTTGCCTTATGGGAGAATTCCTCAATCTGATCTTTGGACTTTTCTATCCACGCTTCAGCTGTTTCCACCTCACTGCTCAGCCTACTCATGGCTTCATATTGTTATTGTTTGTGGTTTTGAAAACATAGTTCTCAATTACAACAACATTTTAAAATGTATCAAAATAATAAATGCAGAATGTAGCTTCCCAGTACATGAAAGTTTGCTATATTAAAAGTTTTGAGCCAGGTGCAGTGGCCCATGCCTGTAATCCCAGCACTTTGGGAGGCCAAGCGAGTGGATCACTTGAGGTCAGGAGTTCAAGACCAGCCTGACCAACATGGTGAAACCCCGTCTCTACTAAAAATACAAAATTAGCTTGGCGTGGTGGCATGTGCCTGTAATCCCAGCTACTTGGAGGCTGAGTCAGGAGAATCGCTTGAACCTGGGAGGCAGAGGTTGCAGCGAGCCAAGATCACCTCACTGCACTCCAGCCTGGGCTACAGAGTCAGACTTTGTCAAAAAAAATAAACAAATAAATAAATAAATAAGTTTTGAAGTCAGAAATTGACAAGTGAGACACCTTGAAGTCCAGTGTTACACTGGCTTTGGAATCGGTCTTTGCCCATCACGATACTACCTTTTCTCATGACTTTTTGGTTGCAGGTGACAGAAACTCCATTCGCACTAACTTACATTAAAAAAAGAGGAGGGAGAATATGGTCGAGTGACCCCAGGAGTGATGGGGAACACAGACGGAGTTTCTCCCTGCTCTGGATAGCAGATCTGCTGGCTCCCAGCTTATGATCCATGAAGAGAACGTCTTCCCCTTAGGCTTCAATCTGAAGAATCCTGAAGAGGACCCTGATGGCCTCTCGTGGTCCACGTGCCCCTTCCTGCACAACCGTGATGGTCCTATCCACAGACGCCTTCTCTTGGGTTCTGTGGTTGCATGAGGAGGAATCATCGATCCTTTGTAGTGGAAGGAAAGGGAGGACACACCAAGACCATGTGGCCCCAAGAGCTGTGAGAGGAGCAGAAACCTGACTGGTGCCTCTTACATGTCACTGGAGCCTCAGCGGGGGCCACCAGCGAAAACACCTGACATCCTGTTCTCTAGTAATGGCGTGGCTGGAATCATTCTTGTACCAAAATAATTCACCCATTTAAAGTGTGCAATCCAACAGTGATTGGTGTACTCAGAGTTCTCCAACTCTCACCACAATCAATTTTGGAACATTTCTATCATCCCTAGCAACAAATACTATACCTTTTTTTTTTTTGTGACAGAGTCTTGCTTTGTCACCCAGGCTGGAGTGCAATGGCGTGATCTCTGCTCACTGCAACTTCCGCCTCCCGGGTTCAAGCAATTCTCCTGCCTCAGCCTCCCAAGTAGCTAGCTGGTACTACAGGCACGCACCACCACGCCTGGCTAATTTTTGTATTTTTAGTAGAGACAGGGTTTCACCATGTTGGCCAGGATGGTTTTGATCTCCTGACCTCGTGATCCGCCCACCTGGGCCTCCCAAAGTGCTGGGACTACAGGCGTGAGCCACCGCGCCTGGCCAGCAAATACTGTGTCTTACTAGCACTTCCCATTTCCCTCCAACCCCCTAACGGTTTTTCTTTTCCCACAACAATCTAAATGTTTAAGGAACTGGTTTGCTAACTCATTTCTTAATGACAAGAAGCCAGCAGAGCCTCTGGTTTCTGACATTCTTTCCCTACAAAGTCATTCATCATTTATCCTTTTTTAAGGGACTTCCTTCATCTCTGTGGCTCAGGCTCACTTCCTGACTGTGGGATCAGCTCCTCTCACGAAAGGTGAGTAGGGAGTACCTGCCATTAAACCCTCTGTCACCACAGGAGAGAGATGCCATGAATGGATGATTTTCTCTCTGATTCTTGGCATTAGTTCATTGGGCAAAAATTCAGCTTTCCAGATAAGCGCCGGCCCCTGGACTGGGTTGGTCCTGTTTCCCCTGGAAGCACTGCTGGGAAACACAAGACCCGCCTTGCATGGCTTCCTCCTGCTGCCGCCCACGCCACGATCAGCCTGCCTCTTCCCGCTGCAGCCCCGTGGCTGCAGCCCCGTCACTGCACCAGTTTCAATGGGTCTGAAGTCCAGCTGCTCCTCCTTGGCCTCTGCACCTCAGCTCAGGCTGCTGCCTCTGAGGGGCCGCCCAGCCGTCGTCCTCCTCACAACCTCCCATGATCGTGGCCCTGAGGTCACCTTCCCATTGGCGATGAACAATCCCATTGTCACTCCCCGGGGGTGTGACCACCAAAGCTGCTCATGGGCAGGATGGGAACTGTTCAAGCTGGTTTTTCCAGCCCCTACCACAGCGCTGGCTGTGTAGGTGGACAAGAAAGTCATTACGTATGTAAATGAGGAAGCGCATAACATTGAGCGTCTAAGACTCTGGGGGGTGAATGCCACTCCAGCCACTCCAAATGTGTGTCAAATATGATGGGACTGAATGCAAATGAAAGCGGGTCAAGGAGATAGTCAGAATAAAATGAGCAACTTTTCCTCATTATGTAGTCATTGCATAATTAAACAATGAAAAAAATACTACAAAAGAGTAATAAAATGATATTATAACAACAGCAATAATAATAACTAACACTCATCAGGGCACTTTCTATGCCCCAGCCAGCTCGAAACACTTTATATTCATTACCGTTTTTCATTCTTCACAAGTGCAATTATCATCCCAACTTGACAAGATGAGCTGTTGGAAAGCACATGGTGTGCACAATGTGGTGTGTGCATTGTGTGTGTGTGCATTGTGTGTGTATGTGTGTGCACTGTGTGTGTGTGCGCATTGTGTGTGTGTGCACTGTGTGTATGTGTGTGCATTGTGTGTGTGTGCG